>NC_053498.1:67341145-67626145 GCF_905171775.1 Rana temporaria
GGAATGCTCAAAGTGTATTTAAATCCATAAATAAATATTATTGTGCAGTTTGCAGCTTACCAGTCCTTAGATGTGGTGGCTGCATTTTTTTCTCTTTTTTTTATGTAATTTTCCTTTTTTTTCACCTGGCGATGCTGCATATAACACATTTCCTGTCTCTTAACCTCCCTGGCGGTAAACCCGAGCGTGACTCGGGGTTGATTTCTTATGCTAGGATCGGTAACCCCGAGTCACGCTCGGGGTGGACGTGCAGAGTGTGCAGCGGCGCGGCTTACCTTTCGCTGGATCCACAGGCAAGTTACTCACCTTGTCCCTGGATCCAGCGATGCCACCCCGCTGTGTGAGCGAGCGTGTCCTCGCTCCATTCACAGTCTCCCCGTGTGCCGCCGATCTCCGTTCCCTGCGACGTTACGACTCACGGGAGCAGAGAACGGCGCCAAATTCAAAAAAGTAAACAAACACTTTACATACAGTATACTGTAATCTTATAGATTACAGTACTGTATGTAAAAAATACACACCCCCCTTGTCCCTAGTGGTCTGCCCAGTGCCCTACATGTACTTTTATAAAAATAAAAAATGTAATTTCTGCCTAAAAACTGTAGATTGTCCAAAAGTGTCCCTTTATGTCAAAAATGGTTTTATATCAGCTAGAAAACAGCGATAATAAATTATAATCACTTGCAGAAATGTGCGATAGCGATTTGCGGGGAAATTCGTCATAAAAAAAAAAAAAGATAATGACAGCGACAATTCTGCAACTGAGCAAATTTCAGTGATTTTGAGTTGATTACATTATTGAATAATTTTTATTATAATTATATTATTATTTGTTATAATTATTTATAATTATTTATTATATTATAATTTATAATTTTGTTTTAAAAAAAAATCATACCCGGGATGCCTACAAGACTCTTGCTTGGTCAGATTTAAGTGAGTTATTTCTAAAAATTACAGGCCTACAGTATAAAATGCCAAATTTCCTTGCAAAATAATTGTACCGCTTTTGGTACGTAATTCCAGACAGAATCATACCGCCAGGGAGGTTAATGTCTACAATCCCACCTACACTTTATCTATAGAAGTAGCCACAATTTCCACCCAGGCTAGACTCCAAACATTCAACTAATTTACATAGGAGATGGAGAGGTAAGTAGTTTACAGAAAGAAGATAACTGGTTTATGCTTCCAGTCTAGCTCACAGTTAGTGATACTGTACAGGCATACCCAATTTTAAGTACACATTGGGGTTTATTTACTATCGCTGTGGAGTGCAAAATAAGGCTCACTTCTGCAAAGAAACCAATGAACTTCCGGTTTTTATTACCAAAGCTGAATTGAACAAGCTGGGGTTAGAAGCTCATTGGTTTCTATGCAGAAGTGAGCCTGATTTTGCACTCTCCAGCGATAGTAAATAAACCCCCATTGTGTACTTAAAAGTGGGGTAGGCCTGTAGTTCGGGCAAGGTCAACAGGCATTTGCTGGCTTGATAAAAAAAGAAAACGAATGCATCCCCCACATCAAAGTACTGTAGGGTGACCACGTGTCCCGGTTTGCCCGGGATCGTCCCGTAATATACACTTTTGTCCCGTGTCCCGGGAGCCTTCAAACCGGGACAATGGAGAGTCCCGGAATCAACTGCCTGCCACACTCACTGCCGCTGCTGCAGCTGTAATTAAATGATTCTAAATCACTGGTTGCTAGGGAAGCCCCGCTTGGCGTGTAGCAACCAGTGACGTCACCGCAGTGTCCCGCTCTCTCTGCGGCTCCGACTCCACCCCCATCTCCTCCTCCTCCAGCGGCCAGCCGCGGTTCTTGCTGCAGAGAGAGCAGCAGCGTAACAGGCAGTGAGTCACTCACCGTTAGCGGCACAGACCAAGACCTCCTCCTCCTCCCCTCCAGGCCTCGGTTGCTCAGCTGGACTCGATCCGCCGCCCGTCCTGAGTCCCGACCTCCCGCGAGTCCCGACTTCCGCTGCGCCGCGGCGCCGGCCATCCTTGGAGCAGGGGCAGAAAAGGTAGGTGCAGGGGAGGGGGGGGGGGTTGACCATGCAATGGGGGGAGATATTATACAGTCCAGATTACAATTTGCAGGGGCAGCAGAGGTGACAGTGAGAGAGGGGGGGGGGGGGGTTGCATGGTGCACCCCCCTTTCTCTGTCACCTTTGCTGCCCCTGCAAATTGTAATCTGGACTGTATAATCTCTCTCTACCCAGTCCTCCGTCACCCAGTCACTCTGTCACCCAGTCCCTCTGTCCCTCTGTCACCCTGTCCCTCTGTCACCCTGTCCCTCTGTCACCCTGTCCCTCTGTCACCCTGTCCCTCTGTCACCCAGCTCTCCATCACCCAGCTCTCCGTCACCCAGCTCTCCGTCACCCAGCTCTCTGTCACCCAGCTCTCCGTCACCCAGCTCTCCGGGGGGGGGTTGACCATGCAATGGGGGGAGATATTATACAGTCCAGATTACAATTTGCAGGGGCAGCAGAGGTGACAGTGAGAGAGGGGGGGGGGGGGTTGCATGGTGCACCCCCCTTTCTCTGTCACCTTTGCTGCCCCTGCAAATTGTAATCTGGACTGTATAATCTCTCTCTACCCAGTCCTCCGTCACCCAGTCACTCTGTCACCCAGTCCCTCTGTCCCTCTGTCACCCTGTCCCTCTGTCACCCAGTCCCTCTGTCACCCAGTCCCTCTGTCACCCAGTCCCTCTGTCACCCTGTCCCTCTGTCACCCTGTCCCTCTGTCACCCAGCTCTCCGTCACCCAGCTCCTCTGTCACCCAGTCCCTCTGTCACCCAGTCCCTCTGTCACCCAGTCCCTCTGTCACCCAGTCCCTCTGTCACCCAGTCCCTCTGTCACCCTGTCCCTCTGTCACCCAGCTCTCCGTCACCCAGCTCTCCGTCACCCAGTCCCTCTGTCACCCTGTCCCTCTGTCACCCTGTCCCTCTGTCACCCAGCTCTCCGTCACCCAGCTCCTCTGTCACCCAGTCCCTCTGTCACCCAGTCCCTCTGTCACCCAGTCCCTCTGTCACCCAGTCCCTCTGTCACCCAGTCCCTCTGTCACCCTGTCCCTCTGTCACCCAGCTCTCCATCACCCAGCTCTCCGTCACCCAGCTCTCCGTCACCCAGTCACTCTGTCACCCAGTCCCTCTGTCACCCTGTCCCTCTGTCACCCTGTCCCTCTGTCACCCAGCTCTCCGTCACCCAGCTCCTCTGTCACCCAGTCCCTCTGTCACCCAGTCCCTCTGTCACCCAGTCCCTCTGTCACCCAGTCCCTCTGTCACCCAGTCCCTCTGTCACCCTGTCCCTCTGTCACCCAGCTCTCCGTCACCCAGCTCTCCGTCACCCAGTCCCTCTGTCACCCAGTCCCTCTGTCACCCAGTCCCTCTGTCACCCTGTCCCTCTGTCACCCTGTCCCTCTGTCACCCTGTCCCTCTGTCACCCAGCTCTCCGTCACCCAGCTCTCCGTCACCCAGTCCCTCTGTCATCCAGTCCCTCTGTCACCCAGTCCCTCTGTCACCCAGTCCCTCTGTCACCCAGTCCCTCTGTCACCCAGCTCTCCGTCACCCAGCTCTCCGTCACCCAGCTCCTCTGTCACCCAGTCCCTCTGTCACCCAGTCACTCTGTCACCCAGTCACTCTGTCACCCAGTCCCTCTGTCACCCTGTCCCTCTGTCACCCAGCTCTCCGTCACCCAGCTCCTCTGTCACCCAGCTCCTCTGTCACCCAGTCCCTCTGTCACCCAGTCCCTCTGTCACCCAGTCACTCTGTCACCCAGTCCCTCTGTCACCCAGTCCCTCTGTCACCCTGTCCCTCTGTCACCCAGCTCTCCGTCACCCAGCTCCTCTGTCACCCAGCTCCTCTGTCACCCAGCTCCTCTGTCACCCAGTCCCTCTGTCACCCAGTCCCTCTGTCACCCAGCTCCTCTGTCACCCAGTCCCTCTGTCACCCAGCCCTCCGTCACCCAGCTCCCTGTCACCCAGTCACTCTGTCACCCAGTCACTCTGTCACCCAGTCCCTCTGTCACCCAGCTCTCCGTCACCCAGCTCTCCGTCACCCAGTCCCTCTGTCACCCAGTCCCTCTGTCACCCAGTCACTCTGTCACCCAGTCACTCTGTCACCCAGTCACTCTGTCACCCAGTCCCTCTGTCACCCTGTCCCTCTGTCACCCTGTCCCTCTGTCACCCTGTCCCTCTGTCACCCAGCTCCTCTGTCACCCAGTCCCTCTGTCACCCAGCCCTCCGTCACCCAGCTCCCTGTCACCCAGTCACTCTGTCACCCAGTCACTCTGTCACCCAGTCCCTCTGTCACCCAGCTCTCCGTCACCCAGCTCTCCGTCACCCAGCTCCTCTGTCACCCAGTCCCTCTGTCACCCAGTCACTCTGTCACCCAGTCACTCTGTCACCCAGTCACTCTGTCACCCAGTCACTCTGTCACCCAGTCCCTCTGTCACCCTGTCCCTCTGTCACCCTGTCCCTCTGTCACCCAGCTCTCCGTCACCCAGCTCCTCTGTCACCCAGTCCCTCTGTCACCCTGTCCCTCTGTCACCCAGCTCTCCGTCACCCAGCTCCTCTGTCACCCAGCTCCTCTGTCACCCAGTCACTCTGTCACCCAGTCACTCTGTCACCCAGTCCCTCTGTCACCCTGTCCCTCTGTCACCCAGCTCTCCGTCACCCAGCTCCTCTGTCACCCAGCTCCTCTGTCACCCTGTCCCTCTGTCACCCAGCTCTCCGTCACCCAGCTCCTCTGTCACCCAGTCACTCTGTCACCCAGTCACTCTGTCACCCAGTCCCTCTGTCACCCAGCTCTCCGTCACCCAGCTCTCCGTCACCCAGTCCCTCTGTCACCCAGTCCCTCTGTCACCCAGTCACTCTGTCACCCAGTCACTCTGTCACCCAGTCCCTCTGTCACCCTGTCCCTCTGTCACCCTGTCCCTCTGTCACCCTGTCCCTCTGTCACCCAGCTCCTCTGTCACCCAGTCCCTCTGTCACCCAGCCCTCCGTCACCCAGCTCCCTGTCACCCAGTCACTCTGTCACCCAGTCACTCTGTCACCCAGTCCCTCTGTCACCCAGCTCTCCGTCACCCAGCTCTCCGTCACCCAGCTCCTCTGTCACCCAGTCCCTCTGTCACCCAGTCACTCTGTCACCCAGTCACTCTGTCACCCAGTCACTCTGTCACCCAGTCCCTCTGTCACCCTGTCCCTCTGTCACCCAGTCCCTCTGTCACCCTGTCCCTCTGTCACCCAGCTCTCCGTCACCCAGCTCCTCTGTCACCCAGTCCCTCTGTCACCCTGTCCCTTTGTCACCCAGCTCTCCGTCACCCAGCTCCTCTGTCACCCAGCTCCTCTGTCACCCAGTCACTCTGTCACCCAGTCACTCTGTCACCCAGTCCCTCTGTCACCCTGTCCCTCTGTCACCCAGCTCTCCGTCACCCAGCTCCTCTGTCACCCAGTCCCTCTGTCACCCTGTCCCTCTGTCACCCAGCTCTCCGTCACCCAGCTCCTCTGTCACCCAGTCACTCTGTCACCCAGCTCCTCTGTCACCCAGTCACTCTGTCACCCAGTCCCTCTGTCACCCAGTCCCTCTGTCACCCTGTCCCTCTGTCACCCAGTCCCTCTGTCACCCTGTCCCTCTGTCACCCTGTCCCTCTGTCACCCTGTCCCTCTGTCACCCTGTCCCTCTGTCACCCAGCTCTCCGTCACCCAGCTCTCCGTCACCCAGCTCTCCGTCACCCAGTCACTCTGTCACCCAGTCACTCTGTCACCCTGTCCCTCTGTCACCCAGCTCTCCGTCACCCAGTCCCTCTGTCACCCAGTCCCTCTGTCACCCAGTCCCTTTGTCACCCTGTCCCTCTGTCACCCAGTCCCTCTGTCACCCAGTCCCTCTGTCACCCAGTCCCTCTGTCACCCTGTCCCTCTGTCACCCAGCTCTCCGTCACCCAGCTCTCCGTCACCCAGCTCTCCGTCACCCAGCTCTCCGTCACCCAGCCCTCCGTCACCCAGCCCTCCGTCACCCAGCCCTCCGTCACCCAGCCCTCCGTCACCCAGTCCTCCGTCACCCAGCCCTCCGTCACCCAGCCCCCTGTCACCCAGCCCTCTGTCACCCAGCTCTCCGTCACCCAGTCCTCCGTCACCCAGCTCTCCGTCACCCAGCCCTCCGTCACCCTGTCCCCTGTCACCCAGTCCTCTGTCACCCTGTCACCCAGCCCTCTGTCACCCAGCCCTCTGTCACCCAGTCCCCTGTCACCCAGTCCCCTGTCACCCAGTCCCCTGTCACCCTGTCCCCTGTCACCCAGCCCTCTGTCACCCAGCCCTCTGTCACCCAGCCCTCTGTCACCCAGCCCCCTGTCACCCAGCCCCCTGTCACCCACTCCCCTGTCACCCACTCCCCTGTCACCCAGTCCCCTGTCACCCAGTCCCCTGTCACCCAGCCCTCTGTCACTCAGCCCTCTGTCACTCAGCCCTCTGTCACTCAGCCCTCTGTCACTCAGCCCTCTGTCACCCTGTCCCCTGTCACCCTGTCCCCTGTCACCCATTCCCCTGTCACCCATTCCCCTGTCACCCATTCCCCTGTCCCCTGTCACCCAGTCCTCTGTCACCCAGTCCTCTGTCACTCAGTCCTCTGTCCCTCTGTCACCCAGCCCTCTGTCACCCAGCCCTCTGTCACCCAGTCCCCTGTCACCCAGTCCCCTGTCACGGGCCCGCTGATTTCATGATACGCCCCTGCCCCCAAAACTGGCAAAAAAATATGTAAAAAAACGTATTTTTTTTGGGGGGGGGGGGGGGGGTGTCCCTGAATGGCAGTTTGGAAATGTGGTCACCCTAAAGTACTGGCAATGGTAAGCTGGAAAATAATACACTGTAGTTCTTGGGTTTAGTAGCCTTAAAAAAGCCCAAATAGAATGTTTTCACCCATTTACTAAGAAAAACGTATACATTTGTAAAAATTTGATCTGCTGTGAAAAGAAATGTAGGTGTAATTGTGAACATAATATCATCCATCATTCTAAAAGAAATAGAAGCATTTGTCCTTTGTCTGTCTTTAAGCCGGAAAATAAGGCTACCCTGATGTTTGTTTTGTACAAAGACACATCAACATATAATTTGAATGCAGAAGCCATAAAAAGTCTAAAGCATAATGTGCAGGTGCTGTAGCAGAAGGGATATAAAAGAACCGTGCACAGAATGGTTGTCCTCAGGCGAGGCTCGAGGCTTGCAGGTAGATCATATAAGTGAACAAGGAAGCCTTGGTAATAAATTCCACTGCAGGCAATATTGAGTATTGATGTCATTAAAGTATTTGTGAACCCTCACCTTGTAAAACAACCATTCAGAAATGCATTGCAAAACATATGTGTGTGTATATTAATACATACAGGGCCAGATTCTCAGAAGAGATACGACTGCGTATCTCCAGATACGCCGTCGTATCTCTGAGTTGCGCCGTCGTATCTATGCGCCTGATTCTTAGAATCAGTTACGCATAGATTTCCCTTAGATCCGACAGGCGTAAGTCTCTTACGCCGTCGGATCGTAACTGCATATTTACGCTGGCCGCTAGGGGCGTGTACGCTGATTTACGCTTAGAAACATGTAAATCAGCTAGACACGCAAATTCATGAATGTACGCCCGGCCGACGCAGTACAGTTACGCCGTTTACGTTAGGCTTTTCCGGCGTAAAGTTACCCCTGCTATATGGTGGCGTAAGTGCGGCGTACCAATGTTAAGTATGGCCGTCGTTCCCGCGACAAAATTTAAAATTTTTGCGTCGTTTCCGTAACTCGTCCATGAATGGGGCTGGACGTAATTTACGTTCATGTCAAAACCAATACGTCCTTGCGGTGTATTAGGAGCAATGCACACTGGGAGATTTCCACGGACGGCGCATGCGCCGTTCGTGAAAAACGTTAATCACGTCGGGTCACAGAACATTAACATAAAACACGCCCCCCTGTCCCACATTTGAATTAGGCAGGCTTACGCCGGCCGATTTACGCTACGCCGCCGCAACTTATAGAGCAAGTGCTTTGAGAATACTGCACTTGCCCCTCTAAGTTGCGGAGGCGTAACATAAATCAGATATGTTACGCCCGCACATAGTTACGCGCTCCTACGAGAATCTGGCCCACAGTATATCCGGCTCTCCGGCGCCCCCCCCCCATCTCTGGTCGCATGCGTTATTGCATGCAATTGAAGTCAATGCGGAACAAATTATATATATATATATATATATATATATATATATATATATATATATATATATATATATATATATATATATATATACAGTGGAACCTCGGATTGCGAGTAACGCAGTTAAAGCGGGGTTCCGGGCATAATTTTTTTTTTGGCAAGCTAAAATTAATCACATTAAATAGTCCCTAAAACATATTAATAGCTCCACAGTCGTTCCAGAAATCATTGCAAACACTTGCCTTATATCCTCCAGCTCATGTTGTGGCCGTATCCATCATATGTGTGGGCATGTGAAGTCCAGTTCCTTTTTCTTCCTGGTTTTCAGGGAGAGGGGCATGCTGGGCGATTTTTAGGCACAGTAATGCCCATGTCTCGTCACATTTGGCTCCCCATCACAGATTGCTCTGGAAGTGACGTTCCGCTATTTTGCTGCACCCCGCACTCCTACACAGTAATGATAGAGTGTGAAGGGGGCAAGCGGACATCATATTCCACCCACCGGAGTTTTAGATTTCACAGTTATTTTCAACACAAAACGGAGCTTATATGCCTAAATACAGTAATTGTAAATCCAACGGACTGTTTACATGTTAAATGTGAAAATCAGAGGTGTTCTGTCACATGAGCAACCATGTAAGGTCAGCAGGTTTGCTGCTGCTTTTAAAATTTAACATCTAAACAGTCCGTCGGATTTCCAAATACTGGGCCAGATTCACGTAGATACGTTACACCGCCGCAAGTTTTCATTGCAAGTGCCTGATTCACAAAGCACTTGCGATGAAAACTACGCTGGCGGCCTCCGGCGCAAGGCGGGCCAATTCAAATGGGCGTGTGCCATTTAAATTAGGCGCGCTCACGCGCCGGACCTACTGCGCATGCTCAGTTGCGCAATTCCCGTTGTGCTTTGCGCGCTGTGACGTAATTTTTTCGAACGGCGACGCGTGTAGCGTAATTCCGTATTCCCGGACGGCTTACGCAAACGACGTTCATTTTTAAATTTCGACGCGGGAACGATGGCCATACTTTAGACAGCAATACGTTTGCTGACTAAAGTTAGGGCACCCAAAACGACGACTAACTTTGCGACGGGAAACTAGACTAGCGACGACGTAGCGAACGCGAAAATCCGTCGTGGATCGCCGTAACTCCTAATTTGCATACCCGATGTTGGTTTACGACGAGAACTCCCCCCAGCGGCGGCCGCGGTACTGCATCCTAAGATCCGACAGTGTAAAACAATTACACCTGTCGGATCTTATGGATATCTATGTGTAACTGATTCTATACGCCATCGTATCCCCTTTGTGAATCTGGCCCTATGTATTTAAAGCGGAGGTTCACCCGCACATGACACTATTTCCCCCTAGATGGATGCTCGTTTTGTCTAGGGGAATCGGCTAGTTGTTTTAAAATATGATCCGTACTTACCGTTTACGAGATGCATCTTCTCCGCCGCTTCCGGGTATGGGCTGCGGGACTGGGCGTTCCTATTTTGATTGACAGTCTTCCGAGAGGCTTCCGACGGTCGCATCCATCGCGTCACGATTTTCCGAAAGAAGCCGAACGTCGGTGCGCAGGCGCAGTATAGAGCCGCACCGACGTTCGGCTTCTTTCGGCTACTAGTGACGCGATGGATGCGACCGTCGGAAGCCTCTCAGAAGACTGTCAATCAAGAAGGAACGCCCGCTCCCGAAGACCCATACCCGGAAGCGACGGAGGAGATGCATCTCGAAAACGGTAAGTACGGCTCATATTTTAAAACAACTAGCCGATTCCCCTAGACAAAACGAGCATCCATCTAAGGGGAAAACATAAAAAAAAACATAATTGGGTGAACTCCCGCTTTAAGCATATAAGCTCCGTTTTGTGTTTGTGAAATCTAAAACTCCAGTGGGTATAACAAGTTTTCCGCTTGCTCCCTTCTCACTCTATCATTACTGTGCAGGAGTGTGGGGTTTAGCAAGATGGCGGCGACGGAACGTCACTTCCGGAGCAATCTGTGATGGGGAGCCGAATGTGACGAGACACCCAGAGACTCCTGGGAAATGAGTGTCATCATTGACATGTGTAGAGAACATTTATTTTTATCGATTTTCTACTAAGAAAAAACATATACATATATTAGAACCAAAAAAGCTCATTGCCAGAATAGTTGTACATTGCAGAACATTTTCACACGTTAAAAGGAAGGCAACTGTTATATTTGGTTATAAGGGAAAACAATATGGCCTATATAAAGTACAATTCTGAGACCCTAACTATTCGAATGGCCAGTACTATGGGCTAAGACACACCTTACCAGTGTTGGGGTCTGTTAACTCCCATTGGAGTACTATGCCTCTTTTTTGAGAGAGTACTTATAATCCTTAGGGAATGCCCCAAAAATTCCAGGCTCACACCTGGCAGAAACATTTCTAAGTTAATCACCAGCTAGGTCAGCATCTGTATAGGAGGCCAAAGGGCTTCTGACCACTAATGCTGTTCAGTGTTTGTTCCCAGAAGGTCAGGTGAGAGGTCACATTATACATGGGGCTTCCCTCTCAAGCCTGTGTCAGTTGGATCTTCAGGATTCATCTTACCTGGAGCTGTTTACTTTCTTATCTGGCAGCCAAGTCTCTCCTGATCTGCAGCTCCTCTGTTCTCTGCAGCTCAGCACAGTTTCTGTGGCGGTCTCTGCAGCAGCTTCTTCAACAGCCATACCCAAAGTTTAGAGAAGCACCACATTGTCCAGTAGTTCATCTCTCACTGTCACAGATTGGCACATATACACACTGTCACGTAGCTGATGAATAGTGTTGCTCACGAATATTCGCATTGCGAATATTCGACTCGAATATAGCATATTCGAGAAATCGCGCTATATTTCGAATTTCGCGGTGAATATTCGCAATTCCGAATATTCGCATTTTTTCAATTTGATTTTTAAAACAGATCACATCCTATCGACGTCTAAAAGCATTGCTGGTATGATTAGAGACCCTGGGCCGAGTAGCTAAGCTGAGGCGATCCTTTTATGTTGCCAAATTGAAAAAAAAAAAATTGCGATTTTTCGCTATTGCGAATGCGAAAATGATTGCGAATTTTCGATAACTGTGGTAGGAGAACTCTGATTGTCTCTGATGCAAAAGGGGGGGGCTTTGTGTATGTGTATGTTATGAATATTTGTATGTTTGATATTATTATTTTTTGTAAGAAGGAAAAAATTGCGCATACCTTAAAAAAGGGGAGAATACAGCAGCAACTCAAAAATGTTATACAACATAAATTAATACAAGACAGAAAATGGAGTCGCTCTACAAGAATAAAAAATATGTCTAGTGACAAGACATGTGGGCAAATTATAAAATAAGCAAGCGCAAATAACTTGTGAAATACACAGTGAAACAAATATATAAAGAAATATAGTCCCAATAATAGAAAAATAATCTTTCATAAAAATGTCTTTGATATGTGAAGTGAAAAAAAGTCCAAAGCATGCAGCATGAACGTGTTCAATCTTTAAGGTGTTTGATTGACAAACGGCTGTGACAGATGGATAGAGTAAAGAATCACCACCAATGCAAAACACTTTTTATTTTCTATTGTAAAATATCAAGAATATTCTGAGCCAATCAGAGTGCTCCTTCCGCATTTGCCGAATATTCGCAATTATTTTGTATTGTAAAATATCAAGAGTATTCTGAGCCAATCAGAGTGCTCCTTCTGCATTTGCCGAATATTCGCAATTATTTTGTATTGTAAAATATCAAGAATATTCTGAGCCAATCAGAGTGCTCCTTCCGCATTTGCCGAATATTCGCAATTATTTTGTATTGTAAAATATCAAGAATATTCTGAGCCAATCAGAGTGCTCCTTCTGCATTTGCCGAATATTCGCAATTATTTTGTATTGTAAAATATCAAGAATATTCTGAGCCAATCAGAGTGCTCCTTCCGCATTTGCCGAATATTCGCAATTATTTTGTATTGTAAAATATCACGAATATTCTGAGCCAATCAGAGTGCTCCTACAGCATTTCTCGAAATTGCGCAATGAATATCGCATTCGCATGTTGCGATATTTCGATAAAATATCACGAATATTCTGAGCCAATCAGAGCGCTCCTCCAGCATTTCTCGAAATTGCGCAATAAATATCGCATTCGCATGTTGCGATATTTTGATAAAATATCACGAATATTCTGAGCCAATCAGAGCGCTCCTCCAGCATTTCTCGAAATTGCGCAATAAATATCGCATTCGCATGTTGCGATATTTCGATAAAATATCACGAATATTCTGAGCCAATCAGAGTGCTCCTACCGCAGTTATCAAAAAATCGCAATTATTTTCGCATTCGCAATAGCGAAAAATCGCAATCATTTACTTTCGATAAAATATCACGAATATTCGAATTTAGCGAATATATCTCGAATATTCGAATATATATTCGAGATATATCGCGAAATCGAATATGGCATATTCTGCTCAACACTACTGATGAAGGAGCCTGACATAATGAGAAAGGTCTCTCTTGCTTAGGACCCTTGATAGAGTGGACAGGTGGCACAAGTTAGCCAAACAAAGCAGAGAAAAGGTGCTTCTAAGTGCAGTAATAAAACACGTTATACCCCTTTCACACTAAGTGCTTGAAAATTGGCTCTTATACCTTCCCAGTGCTTTCACACTGGGGCAGTGCGCTTGCGGGACAGGAAAAAAAGTCTTGCAAGCAGCATCTTTGGGGGCGGTTTGGGAGCGGTGTATACACCGCTCCCAAAATGCCCTGCCCATTAAAATTAATGGGCAGCACTGCCAAAGTACTTACAAAATTAAAATGGAAATGAAAAACAGACATATTAATTAATCCTTTACGTCCAGTGGGATGACTTCTGAGATTTAAGACAGCTGCAGGCAGAAGTTCCAGCTGACTAGCAGTGGGAAACACTGTCTCTCTGATCTAATATGGAGAGCCATGCGGTCAGGGACAGCATGGAATACAGGCAACAGGAAGTGACATCAGGGTGGGCGGTGCATGTTTTGGAGCATGCCCAGGCACTCCTTCTTCAAACCAATATGGTTTGTTAAAGTCTTCTTGTTATCCAGTGTGTCCTATTCTCCACACTCCTCAAACAAAATGGCCACCACCCCTCCTATACTTAATACACTTATTCATCTTCTCTGGTGCTAGTGGACAGGAGGGAGTTTGAGGTTACAGTCAGGTTCCTCCCCTCCTGGCAAGCTTTTGATCAAAGGCCAGAAAAGGAGAGGTAAGCATTTGCAGCTCTGAATTAAAGGAACCACTGGATGGGCCACATCTTTATCATTAAATAAAGAGAGTTTTAAAAAAAAAAGTCAAAACAAGTGAAACTAAAATAAAAAATGTATTAAAGCCCTGTACACACGATCCGATTGTTGGCATGGTTTTGTCTGTTGACAGACTGTTGACCTAAAATCTGTCCGTTAGTACGCTCATTCTGACAATTGTTGTCCAACTTTCAGCCAACAAATGGTGGATAGCAGGCTATTAAATTTTCGGCGGACAACGGTCTGCTAAGCAGGTTGGCAGTGCCTCAAGAGGTGGTGCTGGTATCAGTAGCAACTGGAGTGATACGGGCTAGACACTGTAAAACTTGCTACACAATATGGGGCCTCAGGTTTCTGCCTGTAATGGGTCAACGCTTTAAATCTGACTGAGTGACTGTCGGATCTCCACAGTGATCCAGCTGGGTTCTGTAAGCATGTGTGTGCTGGAGGAAAAAGAGGAGCTGTGCATAGGGACTGTTTATAGAAAGTTGTCCCTGAAGCTTTCAAAGTCAAATGGGCATCCCATAACCTCCCATCCCTATCCAAGTTATTACCCTCAATAAATAACAAAAAACAAAACAAAGACACTGACTGACTTTTCTCTGTCTCAAGAGTGCCTGTGAAAATTCAGTGTCCCTGGCTGTACAGGGTGGGGCTTGGGTCCCAGTTTACTTGTGGCTCCTTAGGGGGTGTGCTACATAGTGATTAATGAGGGAGGAGGGGAGGGCATCCCATTTAAGCGGGCTTAAAAAGGTGAGTTAAGTGGACTGTCAAGGGAGATGAATATTTTTAATAGTACAGACCCACAAAGCCATCAGGGCCCAGTGTTTTGGAGGGCTTAAAGGGGTTGTAAAGGTAAAAAAAAAATCCCCTAAATAGCTTCCTTTACCTTAGTGCAGTCCTCCTTCACTTATCTCATCCTTCGATTTTGCTTTTAAATGTCCTTATTTCTTCTGAGAAATCCTCACTTCCTGTTCTTCTGTCTGTAACTCCACACAGTAATGTAAGGCTTTCTCCCTGGTGTGGAGTGTTGTGCTCGCCCCCTTCCTTGAGGGAGAGACAGGACGCTCTCTACGTTGCATATAGAGAAAGGAGCTGTATGTTAGTGGGCGTCCTGACTCTCCTGCTGTCCCCCTCCCCCCTCAAGGGAGGGGGCGAGCACGACACTCCACACCAGGGAGAAAGCTCACTTCCTGTTCTTCTGTCTGTAACTCCACACAGTAATGAAAGGCTTTCTCCCTGGTGTGGAGGGTTGTGCTTGCCCCCTCCTTTGGACTACAGGAGAGTCAGGACGCTCTCTACGTTGCAGATAGAGAAAGGAGCTGTGTGTTAGCAGGCGTCCTGACTCTCCTATAGTCCAAGGGAGGGGGCGAGCACGACACTCCACACCAGGGAGAAAGCCTCGCATTACTGTGTGGAGTTACAGACAGAAGAACAGGAAGTGAGGATTTCTCAGAAGAAATAAGATCATTTAAAAGCAAAATCGAAGGATGAGGTAAGTGAAGGAAGACTGCACTAAGGTAAAGGAAGCTATTTAGGGAAAAAAATGGTACCTTTACAACCCCTTTAAGCACTTTTGCCTCCATCATCTCTGTCTTGGTTATATCTGCATCAAGGGTTTAAGAAATTCCTGCAGATAAGAAGGAAGTAGCTTTTCAATAAAAAGAAGCCAGGAATTCAGGAAACAGAATTAAGTGTTAGCCCAACTATTCTGAAAAATGGAAAAGGTAAATAAATGTGGCATGATGTAGCTGATCTTTTGTGACAGGCTTTGTTGATGTTGGTCACAGCCTACTGCTAAGGTATTAAAACTAAGGTCACTTTTTTGAAAACTGCACAGCATTATATAACAAACTGGTTCCCCTTGGAGGATATTTACAATATCTCACAAACGTGAGTACATCCCTCACATTTTTGTGACAACACTGAAGAAATTACACTTTCCTACAAGTAGTGAATGTACAACTTGTATAGCAGTGTCAATTTGCTGTCCCCTCAAAATAACTCAACAAACCATTATTTCTAAACCGCTAGCAACAAAAGTGAGTATGCCCCTAAGTGAAAATGTCCAAATTGGGCCCAAAGTGTCAATATTTTATGTGGTTATGATAATTTGCAGCACTGCCATAATCCTCTTGGGCATTAAGGTTCACCAGAGCTTCACAGGTTGCCACTGGAGTCCTCTTCCACTCCTAAATTGATGACATCACAGAGCTGGTGGATGTTAGAGACCTTGTGCTCCTCTATCTTCCATTTGAAATTGCCCCACATATGCTCAATAGGATTTATGTCAGAAGACATGCTTGGCCAGTCCATCACCTTTACCCTCAGCTTCTTTAGCAAGGCAGTGGTCTTCTTGGAGGTGTGTTTGTTATCATGTTGGAAGACTGACCTATGGCCCAGTCTCCAAAGGGAGGGGGATCATGCTCTGCTTCAGTATGTCACAGTACATGTTGGCATTCATGGTTCCCTCAATGAACTGTATCTTCCCAATGCTGGCAGCACTCATGAAGCCCCAGAACATGACACTCGCACCACCATGTTTGATGTAGGCAAGACACACTTGTCTTTGTACTCCTCACCTGGTTGTAGTCACACACGCTTGACACCATCTGAACCGAAAAAGTTTATCTTGGTCTCATCAGACCACAGGACATGGTTCCAGTAATCCATGTCCTTAGTCTGCTTGTCTTCAGAAAACTATTTGCAAGCTTTCTTGTGCTTGTGCATCATCTTTAGAAGAGGCTTCCTTCTGGGATGACAGCCTGCAGACCAATTTGATGCAGTGTGCGGCGTATGGTCTGAACACTGACAGGCTGACCACCCCACCCCTTCAACCTCTGCAGCAATGCTGGCAGCACTCATACATCTACTTCCCAAAGACAACCTCTGGATTTGACTCTGAGCATGTGCACTCATCTTCTTTGGTCGACCATGGCAAGGCCTGTTCTGAGTTGAACCTGTCATTTTGAACCGCTGTATGGTCTTGGCCACCATGCTATAGCTGAGTTTCAGGGTCTTGGCAATCTTCTTATAGCCTAGGCCATCTTCATGTAGAGCAGAGGTCTCCAAACATTCTAAACAAAGGGCCAGTTTATTGTCCTTCAGACTCTTGGAGGGCCGGACTTTGGCCAGCAGGGGGTGGAAATTTTCCTGGCATCAGTGGGAGTAAAGATCTAGCATTAGGGGGAGGAATAGTGTCCCATTGTTGGTATCATAGGGAGGAATAGCGCCCCATTAGTGGTGTTAGTGGGAGAAATGATGCTCCATTGTCGGTGTCAGATAACAGAGTAGGGTCTCGTATCAGTGGGAGGAGCAGTGCCCCAAGGGCCGGATAAAGGCAAGCAAAGGGCCGCATCCGGGCCACCGGGCCACAGTTTGGAGACCACTGATGTAGAGCAACAGTTCTTTTTTCAGATCATCAGAGAGTTCTTTGCCATGGGGTGCCATGTTACATAGTTACATAGTAGGTGAGGTTGAAAAAAGACACAAGTTCATCAAGTCCAACCTGTGTGTAATTTTATGTCAGTATTACATTGTATATCCCTGTATGTTGTTGTTGTTGTTCAGGTGCTTATCTAATAGTTTTTTTTTTGTTGCTCCCCGCTGAAACCACTGCTTGTGGAAGAGAATTCCACATCCTTACCGCTCTTACAGTAAAGAACCCTCTACGCAGTTTAAGGTTAAACCACATTTATTTTAATTTTAGTGAATGGTTGCGTGTCTTATTAAATTCCCTTTCACAGAAAAGTTTTATCCCTATTGTGGGGTCACAGTACAGTGTTTGTACATTGAAATCATATCCCCTCTCAAGTATCTCCAGAGAGAACAAGTTTAGTGCCCCTCATCACTAACATCCTCCATTCCCTTTATTAGTTTTGTTGCCCTTCTCTGGACTCTCTCCAGTTCCAGCACATCCTTCCTGAGGACTGGCACCCAGAACTGGACGGCATACTCCAGGTGCGGCCGGACAAGAGTCTTGCAGTCTTGGGCCCAATTTGGACTTATTGAACTTCCAGTGACCAGTATGAGAGAGTGAGAGTGATAACACCAAATTTAACACACCTGCTCCCCATTCACACCTGAGACTTGTAACACTAACGAGTGGGAGGGAAAATGGCTAATTGGGCCCAATTTGGAAATTTTCACTTAGGGGTGTACTCATTTTGTTGCCAGCAGTTTAGACATTAATGGCTGTGTGTTACGTTATTTTGAGGGGACAGCAAATTTACACTGTTATACAAGCTGTACACTCACTTCTTTACATTGTAGCAAAGTGTAATTTCTTCAGTGTTGTCACAAATATATCATTTAATATTTTCAAAAATGTGAGGGGTGTACTCACTTTTGTGAGATACTGTATATAAAAATATGGGAATGAAGCTCGGTTGTTGCCCATGGTGACCCGCTTTTATTTTTGTGACAAATTAAATTTGCAACATACATAAATTTATTTTCCATTTTCTTTATTCTAGTTTGCATAACAAGATATTCCTTAAAATTAACATTTATTAAGTTGGGCCTTCTATCAAACCCCACAAGTTTTTTTTTTTTTTCAATTACACAAATGTACTGTGTCCTGGCATGTTTGTTTACCTTGTGACTCAAGTTGTATCTATTGTGTGTTCTTTTTTTGTCATCTTCTGTGGAATATTTTAATACAGCTGTCAAATGTTACAGTGAGCCAAGAAAATGACAGCAAAAGAACTCGGTTTTATTATGCATGATACAAGGTGGAACACAATCTGAAAAGATTGTTCATGTCAAGAGTGGGAAAAAAGTATGCACTTGCTGCAAATATATTTTTGGAAAATAACACCATCAATATTCAGATTAAAGACATTGGCAGGCGATCCTGACAAGCAGCAGCTTTTGAAGCCAAAACACCATTCCTTTCTCAAATACACATATATTCAGGCCTGAATCACACTAGTGCGTTGCGTTTTGGAGCTCCGTTGTCTTTGCGAATTTCTCTATAAGGTGTTCTGCAGATCAACTGTGTTTTAGCTGCAGATCAGGTGCGAATTTGGAGACCTAGGAGAGGGGAGGGGGAGGGGGGGAAGTGTATTGAACTGAATGAGACAAATACTGAAGAGAAATGAACACATCTGCAAATTCAGCTGCGTACCCATAGAAGATAATGGGACTGAATTCGCACCTGAGCCGCACCGCAAGACATAAAAACCGCACACGGTTTGGAGGCAATGCGCAGTGCGGATGCATCGCACATATGTGAACCAGCCTCATTGAAAACAATGTATTTTGAAATGTCCTGCGAATTAGATGCGGTTTAAGCCGCACTCAATTAGCATAGGTGTGAACCTGGCCTCAATGGGTATATTTGTAAATGTCTGCTGACCTCTTTCCACACATGTGATTTTTTTTTCCTAACATTACATTAATTGCGTACTATATATATATACATTATATTATCAAAAGTATTGGGACACCTGCCTTCGCACGCACATGAACTTTAACCACTTAAAGGGTCACTAAAGGAAAACATTTTTTTTAGCTGAAATGACTGTTTACAGTGTATAGTGACATAATAGTTAAGTGATTCCCTTTAAAAATGATTAAAAATAGATAAAAACCAATCATATAATGTACCTACAGTTTAGTTTCGTTGTTGCTGTTGTTTCCTGGTTCTCTGATGTACAGAGACAAAGAGCCAATAGAGGGCAGTGATGCTTTGTAAAACGAAACTGGATTGGTGCTGACACACCAGTAATCACACCTCCTTGATTAGTCACCACAGTGAGAAATCTACCAGTACTGTGGTGATCAGGAAACAGACAACCAGGAAGTGTCCAGAACAGAGAGGAATTACAGCAACATCAAAGCAAAAACGAACAATGAGGACATGAAACCAGGAATGCAGTAAGGTAAAGGAAGCTATTTAGCAAAAAAAAATTCCTTTAGTGACCCTTTAAGGACCGCCTAACGCCGATATACGTCGGCAGAATGGCACGGCTGGGCACAATCACGTACCTTTAAGTGCCCAGCCGTGGGTCGCGCGCACCCGCGACCCGGTCCGAAGCACCATGACAGCGGTCGCGGGACCCACGGAACCGATCACCGCCGGAGTACCGCAATCGGTCACAGGAGCTGCAGAACGGGGAGAGGTGTGTGTAAATATATACATACACTATGGGCCAGATTCACAAAGGGGATACGACAGCGTTTCTCCTGATACGCCGTCGTATCTCTGTTTCTATCTATGCGACTGATTCATAGAATCAGTTACGCATAGATATCCATAAGATCCGACAGGTGTAATTGTTTTACACTGTCGGATCTTAGGATGCAGTACCGCGGCCGCCGATGGGGGGAGTTTGCGTCGTAAACCAGCGTCGGGTATGCAAATTAGGAGTTACGGCGATCCACGACGGATTTTCGCGTTCGCTACGTCGCCGCTAGTCTAGTTTCCCATCGCAAATTTAGTCGTCGTTTTGGGTGCCCTAACTTTAGTCAGCAATCGTATTGCTGTCTAAAGTATGGCCGTCGTTCCCGCGTTGAAATTTAAAATGTAACGTCGTTTGCGTAACACGTTCGGGAATACGGAAGTACGCTACGCGTGTCGCGTTCGAAAAAATGACGTCACGGCGCGCAAAGCACGACGGGAATTGCGAAACGGAGCATGCGCAGTAGGTCCGGCGCGGGAGCGTGCCTAATTTAAATGGCACACGCCCATTTGAATTTGCCTGCTTTGCGCCGGAGGCCACCGGCGTAGTTTTCATCGCAAGTGCTTAGTGAATCAGGCACTTGCGATGAAAACTTGTGGCGGTGTAACGTATCTACCATTCGTTACGCCGCCGCGATTCTACGTGAATATGGCCCTATATTAACATAAGTATTGGGACTCCTACCTTTACATGCTAAAAAAATATTTTTATATATGTGTATATATATATATATATATATATATTGTGAGGGCGGGACCCTGTGCTATGGGAAAGATTGCTGGGTTACACCATATGAAAGAGATGGTATCTCGCGCCAATAAAATAAAATATAGGTAAATAAATATAATGACATAAATATTATTGGTGAAAAGGCTGCTCCCCTAAAATTGAGACCGAGGTCAAAGGTCAGAATTAGATAATGATAGTGTGTGAAAGGGGGCGCTCAAAATGGTAAATAATCAAAAGTGACTAAATGAATCCGTCTGTGCCAACAGCCTAATATACACGAATGGTGAACAATTTATCTATACAATAATAAATTAAATTAAATGTAAAAGTATATATAATAATATATAGACCAAAGAGAATATGGTGAAAAATAGTGAAATAAATAAAGTCCAATCAAATAGTGATTTGGGTGAAATCCATTCAAGTAGGTCCTAGAAAGATTCAACTAAAAGAACAATATTGAATGTTCATATGGAAGGTGTCATCCTCCACCAAGAAAAAAGATCCCCCAAAAGTGCTCTAATAGATGGCTTCTTACCGCAGTATGTTGACCTAATTGTTTAGAAAAGGTCACATAAAGCGATTGGTCACTAAACCAGATATAGGATTCAGCTATGCAGCAATATGTCTCCTGGACTCGGATGGTCTGCTTCCAGTTTGACAGCTGTTCACAGAGGCTGTGCCTCAGTCATCAATAATTGCATGGTCGTGGATATTGCATAAATTGGATCTTGCTGATCACTTTTAACCCTGAGAGATCTCCAGAGCAGTCAGGAGGGCTGGTAGGATCTGCTGAGTAGTAGAGCTGGGACCAGATCCACAGAGGGAGGGGATACACTTCTTCAAGCAGTTATTTCAAGTTTGTGCTACTTTACAGAAGGGCCTAGGTCCGATCGAGAGGAGCTTGCACTGCATATACCTCCAGGTGCTATGCCGGATGATAGAATGCGGCCGTGGAATCACGGGAGATCAGAAAGCTCATGGCGTTGGAATATCAACTCACACAGCCTCTTGCTGCAATGGCTTTCACCTCCTGTCTGCCACAGTGCCAAGAATAAAATATTTAAAAAATCTAATTTCCTTATCAGTTTAGGCCAAAATGAAATCTGCTACACATTTTTGGTAAAAAAATATCACAATAAGTGTATATTGATTGGTTTGAGCAAAAGTTATAGTGTCTACAAAATAGGGGATAGATTTAGGGACTTTATTGGTTTTACTGATAATGGCAGCGATTTGTGATTTCTAGCAGGACTGTGACATTGTGGTGTGCAAATCTGACCCTAAGTGACACTTTTTTTGGGACCAGTGACACCAATTCAGGTATCAGTGCTAAAAAAAATGCACTGATCAATGTATAAAGGACACTGGCAGGGAAGGGGTTAACACTAGGGGACGATCACAGGGTTAACTGTGTTCCCTGGGTGTGTTCTAACTGTGTGGGGGGTGGGCTTACTGGAACAACACAGAGATTACTGTTCCTGATCACTAGGAAAAGCAGATCTCAGAGTTTACCCCTGTCAGAATGGGGATCTGCCTTGTTTACGTAGACAGATCCCGTTCTGCCTCTGTGCAGCACGATCACGGGTGGCCGGCGGACATCGAGTCCATTAGACCCATGTGCAAGCTCCCCCGGCCTGCGAGGGGGCACGCACCCACAGTACCACATGCACGGATTGATGTACAGGTACATCGGTTTGCGCAGCTGAGCTGCCTTGCCGCAGTATATCTGCAGAAGGTGGTTGGCAAGTGGTTAAAGGTATACTAAAGTCTTGTTCTTTTTTTCTTAAAAATAACAAACATGTTATACTTACCTGCCCTGTGTAATGGTTTTGCACAGAGCAGCCCAGGTACTCCTGTTCTCGGGTCCTTCTCCGGTGCTCCTGGCCCCTCCCTTCTACTGAGTGTCCCAGCAAGCAGCTTGCTATGGGGGCACTTGATCCGAGCTGTTGCTCTGTGTGTCCATTCAGACATGGAGCCGCGGTCCGGCCTCTCTCTCCTCATTGGCTCACTGACTTTGATTGACAGCAGGGGGAGCCAATGGCGCCCGCTGTATGTCTTAGCAAATTAGGAGGGAGAGTCTAGGACATCCGAGTCTCACGTGCAAAATTGCTGGATCGAAATTGGGTTCAGGTAAGTATTAGGGGCACTAAGGGGACTGCTACACACTGAAGTTTTATTTATCTAAATAATCTTCTGCTTTTAGAACCACTTTAAAGCAGTATTAATCCCAAAAGCAAACTTGTTTTTTTGCAGCTTACCAATTTTTAGATGAGATGGGTGCATTTGTTTTCTTCTATTTTCACCTGGTGATGTGGCCAGTAAGTGGATCTAATGGCGCGTACACATATGATCATTTTTCGGCATGAAAAAAACAAAGTTTTTCGGCATGTAGAAAAAACGTTTTTTTTTCCAACTTCATCATTAAAACGACGTTGCCCACACACCATCGTTTTAAAAAAATGCTCTAGCAAAGCACGGTGACGTACATCACGTACGACGGCACTATAAAGGGGAAGTTCCATGCGGATGACGCCACCCTTGGGGCTGCTTTAGCTGATTCCGTGTTAGTAAAGGACAATTTGCGCTTTTCTGTCTGCTACAGCGTGATGAATGTGCTTACTCCATTACGAACGGTAGTTTTACCAGAATGAGCGCTCCCGTCTCATAACTTGCTTCTGAGCATGCGTGGGCTTTTAACGTCGTTCTAGCCCACACACGATCATTTTTTACAACCTGAAAAACGACATAATTTAAAACGTTGTTAAAAAATGCAGCATGTTCGGGAAAAAAAATTGTCGTTTTTCAGAACCCGAAAAATTATGTGAAGCCCACACACCATCATTTTAAATGACATTTTTTGAAAACGTCATTTTTTTCATGCCGAAAAATGATCGTGTGTACGCGGCATAAGATTCAGTTGAGTGCTTTCTGACTTCCCTGAGTAAGGGTGGTCGCTGGTTCTCTGGTAAGCCTTCAATCGTTTATGTGCAGTGGGTGTCATGCTGGTGGTTATTTGGCTTTTATCCTCAGTACGGATTTATGGACTTTTTTATGTGACTATTCTCTTTTTTTCATAAAGGTTTTATTGAAAGAATTTGCATAAATGACTCCATGAGCCCAAAAAAAGCTATACAGGTAGATTTTAACAGAACAAAAATAATGTGACTCTTTTCTATGGATTTATAGTTTGATTATTTCTCATTTTGACTATATTGATATACAGACTTTATTGTACGGTATTTGCACTTTATTTGTATGTACAGTGGAACCTTGGATTACGAGCATAATCCGTTCCAGGAGAATGCTTGTAATCCAAAGCACTCGCATATCAAAGCGAATTTCCCCATACAAGTCAATGGAAACAAAGATAATTCGTCCCGCATTGACTTCTATGGCATGTAGTACGCATGTTGACAGAGGTGGGGGGGAGCCGGAAGAGCCTTGGAAATACCCGGAAAGGCTCAGGGACAGCCCGGCTGAACTCGGAAAACCTTGGAAAGGCTCGGGAACAGAATATTTCCGACTTTTTCCGATCGGCTCCGATCGGCTCCGCTCTGCTCTGCTTGGCTCCGGCGCCCCAACGCCTCTGGCCAAATGTGGTACTGCATGCCCTATTATCTTGAATGCTGCTTGTTTTATGACAACACTCACAAACTGAGTCAGAATGTTTTAAAAATGCTTGTTAACTGCGTTACTCGTAAACCAAGGTTCCACTGTATTCACATATGTTTAGTGTTGCACTTTTGTTTATATATATTCTAATGTGCTTGGTATCTAGGTTATAGTGCACAGCTGCTTGTTGCTCTTTTGAGTTCTTAGCACGGATATACACATTTTTCTTTTCTTTTAAATCTATTTTGCAAAAGAAAATGCTCTCCTGCAAATGTATCAGTTTACAGGGATGAGACAAACCATTTAGCACTGACAGGGATGCTTTCAACGATCAGCTTTTATTTATTGATGTGAAACCTTCATCCTGCTTATAAAGTTTCATTGCCCAGAATTTTTTTTTTCTGGCTATTGGATTGAAAAAAATGCATTTAGACAGGTTTAACTGTGCTTAGGCACATCAGGCATTTTTTTATACTCAAAAGCTCCTCTCCTGAATGCACAAGTGATGTGTTTTTTTTCTGCCTCTAACGTCCTATAAATGCCTACAGTGTGCACGGAATTTAGAGGCAGAGTTTTTGAGCTCAAGTGTGCATGAGGCTTTAGATAAAATGAACTTAAAAAGTGAACCCACATGCAAAAAGCCTAATCATGCAAATGCATAACACTACAGTAATTTTCAGTTCCTTTAGGCATGGACAATTACAGAAAATGGTCGAACAGTTTTGTTTAGGCTTGCATCTTACATTCCTGAACATTATGCTGCATCAACAAAGAAAGTGGCGGCCGTGTTTTGCCTCTAGGTACCAATTTATACAATTGTCAAGATTTTCTGCAGATTATACCAACTGTTATCATTCTTTTGTGGTGTCAGGAAGCATTTCATGGTTTCTGCCTGTATTTTGTTAAACTGATCATGCCCACAGAGAGATCTCTGCATGGCACAAGTGATTTAGACCCAGTAGTGTGACAATCTAATAACAACATCAGCAGTGAATCTCGGGAGGTTGGAATTGTAAGGAGATCTGACAGGTAAATGTTCCTTTTTTTTTGATTGGCTGAAAAGAGAAAGCCAAGCTCACTGGTAAATAGTAACAATACATAGGACCTTTATCATTAGAGGATCTGGGAAGAAATTAACAATTAGAATAAAATATACATAGTATATGACTAGCTTTAGCTGTTGATAATAGTAGAACTAAATGAATGAAGTTATTTTACAGTAAATTAACAGACTAGAAATGCATGCTTTCTAGATCCCCCCCTACTCTTTAGCTAACTATACATATTTCAATACAATACATTTTTATTATTAGTTTTGAAGCAAATACAAATGACCATACATAGTAGTAGTAGAACAACAAAGAGAACAAGTATTACCAGCATGTTAATCAGCATCTAAGATCCATCCAGTCATAGATACATGACTAAATTACAGAATACAATCCATTCAAGTCAGATGTTAGAATTATCAAGATTGAACTAAGGTCCCTTTAGTAAATGAAGTGAAAATTCTGTGCTTGATTACTCAATCGTGAGTGAATATTACTACAAAATTAAATAATAAAATACAATAGATATAAATATAATAAAGCTGCTCCTCTGCAAATCAAGTAATACTTAATAGGAATAGTTGTAGGAAAAAAAGAGGGCGCTAGTGGATGCTAAAGGTGAATAAATCAATATAAAAATACATAAAAAATATATAAATATATGAAAATATTTATGAGAATAATTGATAATAAGTCCACTATCCAAATAGTGCCACAGTACACTGAAATGTATACAAATAAAAAGTCCCAATAGTGAACAGATTCCAATCTTCTTCAGTGACAAACCACTTAAGATATAGTGACGTGAATCTTGCTTATAGTAAGTTGCTCCTTCACCACATACGATGTTAATAATCACCCAAATGTGCTCAAAGTATAGGTTGCGCTTACCAGATGGATTTGACTTCTTTGATGAGAAAGAAAGTCAAATATAGCTTGTGCAGTTTAGTGTCTGCATACACATCATCAGACAGGAATTTGCATATGCCTCTTGCTCAGGAGTTATAGGTAGGATATGTAAAAAAGAATATATAGGCTTCCATAGCATAATACTGTTGGTTTATTTTAAAATGATAGAATAAAAAACAACCGATTGGCCTCTTACATTAAAAGGTTCCTTGTCCCGGCACCGAGGCTGCTCGCTTGTCAAAAAAGTGTCTATCTTGCTCCATTCACCACCCCCGTGGCAGCGTGCGTTCCACTCGATCTGTGATGCAACACCCGGACTTCCGGGATTGGCGCCAGGTAACACATGCCCAGGTCTGCCACTGCGTTTCCTATGAACGTCTTCAGGGCGTCTTTAGTAAATGTCTCATACCAAGCCGACCACGAGGACCAAAACTTCCCCTCGGTAGGTGTCTTTCAAAGTTTAGTTATGGATATCTTGGCTGCTAATAGTATATGGGTAACCACTCGTGATTTCAGAAGAATTTGGTCTATATTTAGGTTGAGAGTTGCTGGAGCAGGAGTAGGTGCTAAGGTATGGGCCACAACCTAATTTCATTCCAAAAGCCCTGAATATTTGGACAGTCCCACAATATGTGTAGAATGGTACCTACCCCCACAATTTCTCCAACAAAGTGGACAGGTGTCACCTTTACATTTCAATAGAAATGTGAAGGTTCAAATACCATCATTGGGCCAATATCTGGGTTGGTTCCCATAATGTAGTGCAGGAAGTAGCCTTATAGATGGATGAGAATGCAGCCTTCCATTAATAGGCAGAAAATTGGCATGTATGTCTTCTTCCCATTTACGTTGGTTGAATGGGTCGATCCTGGAAAAATACAAGAATTGGTCTTTGTCTCTAGGGCTATAAAGAGTCAGCAATATAAGCCATACTTACTTGAGGAATGCCTCCCTTAAGGATAGTCACCTACAACATCAGAGGTCTAAATAACCCGGGTAAACGCCACCAAATATTGCAGGAATTGAAAGGTTTGGCAGCAAATATAGTTTTCTTGCAAGAGACTCATTTTAAGCATTCATCTAGGGTGGGTTTGAACTCTATAGGTTTCCCAAAGGGGGTAGCTGTGGGTTTTGATAGGAATACTCCATTTACTTTAAAAGCAATGGAATCAGACCCCGAAGGAAGGTTCCATTGGCAATGTCTGTTCCATGCCATGGCTATCCCCAGGAAGAAATATAAAACAGCAATTATCCCAATTCTATTAAATGGAGCAAATACATTGATTTCGAAAAGGTGAAGGGACAAGCAAGCCCCTTCGATACAAGAATGGTTGAGGGAGGTAGAAAGGATAAGAATTTTGGAGGAGGTAATGCACCAACATAAGGAACTAAACAGTGGAGACATTGGAACCTGGGGGGGGGGGCTGGGCGGAGTTTAGACAGTCTCTGATCTATGCAGGCTATATGAGTAGGGAAGGCAGTATCTAGGTAACGTTGGTTTGTCTGGTTTAAGGTAGGAGTAGTGGTTCTCTCCTCTTCCTCCCCCCCCTCCGGAAGGTGTGTTGGTTCCCCCCCCCTCCCCCCTTAAAGATAGAAATTTATAGTAGTCACATGAACTAATTAAAGGATAAGAGATGGGATAAATATGCATGATGCACCTTAAATAATATAGTATGGGTGGGTGTGGGGGTTTCCCCCTCTTCTCCCCTCCCCTTTTTTTTCTCTCACTTAAAATGAATAGAAATTTAGAGAAGTCACAGGAGTTAATTAAAGGATGATAAGTACACAATGCACTTTCAAAAATATAGTATGGGTGAGTAGCGGGGTTTCTCCCTTCTAACCCCCCTCTCTTTTTCTTTTGTTTTCTCTCCTTCTCTCTCTCATATAGGTAATGGGGTAAGAGAGTGTTACTCTCGTCCCCTCATAATAACAGAAAATGGAGGGCACAGTCACTAAAGGACAAGAAATGGGAATTGGGCACCTAGCACTTAAATAGGTGGTTGGAAGTAGGGGGTTGTTATATAATACATAAAAGGAGGGGAGGAGGGGAAGAGAAGGGGAAGGAAATTATATATATATATATATTTTCTTCTTCTTCCGCCTCCTTGGGGGGAGGTGGGTGGGAGGGAGAGGGCAGAGGCAAAAGAGAGAGAAAAATCAGAAAGATGCAGGATTGACCCATATTGTTGTTATTTATGTAGTTGTTATTGTTGTTCTTTATGTGTATGAAATGTTGAATTAATTTTAAATGTGAATCTTTTTGTACGCTTATTGGCAATGAAATGTAAATTATATCTGTGTTTTAATTTTTTTAATAAAAACAAATAAAAGAAAATACGTAAGGGTGGAAGATTATTAACCGGTTCCTGACCGGCGCACGACGATGTGCGTCAAAAGAATGGCACGGCTGCGCAAATACGTCCCCTTTAATTTGCGAGCCGCGTGGTCGCGTGCGTGATTGGTTCAAAGAGCTGAAGAACGGGGAGATGTTAGTGTAAACACAATACCTCCCCGTTCTGCCTAGGTGACACTGTCACTGATAGTGTTCCCTGTCATAGGGAACAACAATCAGTGATGTGTCACGGCAAGCCACGCCCCCTAACAGTTACAAGCACTCCCTAGAACACACTTAACTCCTTCAGCACCCCTACAGGCAACCCCTTCACTGCCAGTGTAATTTTTGCAGTAATCAGTGCATTTTTATAGCACTGATCGCTAAAAAAATTACAATGGTGTCAAAAGTGTCCGATGTGTCTGCCATTATTTCGCCGTCATGATAAAAATCGCTGATCGCCACCATTACTAGTAAAACAAAAATTATTATTAATAATAATACCATAAAACTATCCCCTATTTTGTAGACACTATGGGCCAGATCCACGTACAGCGGCGCATCTCTCCGCCGGGCGCAGCGTATTTAAGATACACTACGCTGCCGTAACTTTTTTTGTTTTTCGAATCCTCAAAGAATTTGCGCCGTAAGTTACGGTGGCGTATTGTATCTTTGGCGGCGTAATGGCGCGGCATTCAAATCTCTGTGATGGGGGCGTGTTTTATGTAAATACGCTGTGACCCGACGTAAACAACATTTTTTTTTAACTGCGCATGCGCCGTCCGTGGGGGTATCCTAGTGCGCATGCTCGCAATTAACCCGGAACAAGTCAATGCTCATGACGGTGACGTCATTCTACGCAAATCCCTATTCGCGAACGACTTACACAAACAACGTAAAAAATTCAAAATGCGAGGCGGGAACGACGGCCATACTTAACATTGAGTACGCCACCATATAGCAGCTTTAACTATACGCCGGATGCAAACGATGTACGTTCGTGGATCGCCGTAACTAGCTAAGTTGCATACTCAACGTGGAATTCGATGGAAACGCCACCTAACGGCCGCCGAAAAATTGCATCTAAGATCTGACGGCGTACTAAGACGTACGCCTGTCGGATCGATCCGAGATGCCGTCGTATCTTGTTTTGTAGATACAAAACAAAGATACAACGCGCAAAATTTGAAATTACGCGGCGTATCAAGAGATACGCCGGCGTAATTCTTTTGTGGATCTGCCCCTCTAACTTGTGCGCAAACCAATCAATAAATGCTTACCAAAAATATGTAGAAGAATGCGTATCGGCCTAAACTGAAGAAAAAAAAGTTTTTTTTATATATTTTTGGGGGATATTTATTATAGCAAAAAGTAAAAAATATTGAATTTTTTCAAAATTGCCGCTCTATTTTTGTTTATTGCGCAAATAAAAGAAAACACAGAGACGATTAAATACCACCAAAAGAAAGCTCTATATATGGGAAAAAAAGAAAATCTCAAAAAGTGGCCTGGTTTTTAACCAGCCAAATGGTCCGGGCTTAAGTGGTTAAATAAGTTATTATCCCCAAAAAGAGAGTAGAATAAAGAAATACACTTTGCCCCGGTAATTTGGAAAGAAGGTAGGCTTCTGTTATTGCAGGAATGGTTATATTTTATGCACGCAGATATTTGGAGATATTTGTAGTATTCGGTGGGCACTAAACTGAATTCAGAACTAAGAGTATTAAAATCCTTGGGTGAGCAACTATACATATTTCAATATGATTATACAACTCCCTTAGATTTATTAACAACTCTGTTGTGCAAGACCATGCTTAACTGAATACGAGTTGGACGAATGGTTGAGGTGATCCCCTCATTTCTCAGCTGGTGGTTTTAAAAGAGACTGTTTGAATGGTTCACAAAGTGTGCCATGTATGGGCAGTTTTACATTAATGGAAGATTATGGGGCAGATCCACAAAGGTATTACGCCGGCGTATCTCTTGATACGCGGCGTAATTTCAAATTTTGCACGTCGTATCTTTGTTTTGTATCCTCAAAACAAGATACGACGGCATCTCGGCTAGATCCGACAGGCGTACGTCTTAGTACGCCGTCAGATCTAAGCTGCAACTCTTCGGCGGCCGCTAGGTGGCGTTTCCGTCGAATTCCGCGTTGAGTATGCAAATTAGCTAGTTACGGCGATCCACGAACGTACGACCGGCCGGCGCATTTTTTACGTCGTTTGCGGTCGGCTTTTTCCGGCGTATAGTTAAAGCTGCTGTTATGAGGCGTACTCAATGTTAAGTATGGATGTCCTTACTGCGTAGAAATTTAAATTTTTTATGTTGTTTGCATAAGTCGTTCGCGAATAGGGATTTGCATAGAATGACGTCACCGTCGAAAGCATTGGCTTGTTCCGGGTTAATTTCGAGCATGTTAAAAAAAAACGTTGTTTACGTCGGGTCACAACGTATTTACATAAAACACGCCCCCATCACAGAGATTTGAATGGCGCGCCATTACACCGCCAAAGATACACTACGCCGCTGTAACTTACGGCGCTAATTCTTTGAGGATTCGAAAAAAAAATAAGTTACGGCGGCGTAGTGTATCTTAGATATGCTGCGCCCGGCGGAAGATTACGCGAAGGTACGTGGATCTGCCCCTATGTGTGTAACTTAGAAATGTAGTGATAATGCTTTTTTTCCCTCAATGTATTATTGAGAACACTGAGCCATCCACCTTAGTCTGCCCCCACGTATATCTACGTGACTCTTAGGCCGCGTACACACGATCAGTCCATCCGATGAGAACAGTCTGGTTAACGGATGAAGCTGACTGATGTGCCTATACACCATCAGTTAAAAAAACGATCGAGTCCAACCCGGTGACGTAAAACACAACGACGTGCTGAGAAAAATGAAGTTCAATGCTTCCAAGAATGCGTCGACTTGATTCTGAGCATGCGCGGGTTTTTAACCAATGCTTTTGCATACTAACCGTCGGTTTTGACCTATCGGTTAGGCGTCCATCGGTTCAATTTTAAAGCAAGTTCTAAAATGTTTGACCGAAGCATAACTGACCGATGGGGCCCACACACCATCGGTTTGGACCGATGAAACGGTCCTTCAGTCCGTTTCCATCGGTTTTGACCGACCGTGTGTACGCGGCCTTAAAGTTCTGCTCCAGCCAGGCAGCCCCTACCCTCCACAATACTTTTCACCACCTGTAACTAACTTCAACACAACAAATTCCAGTTTAAAAGTCCTACATATTATATTTATATCAGCATAATGCACTAGGTCCCGAGTCTTCCCTCTGCAGACTAGAAGACTCCTTATTTCAGCGCCCCTGTCACTTTCTGGATGACTTAAGCCACTTCTTACTGGCACAGGCTAATTAACCACCTCAAGTCCGGACACTTTCACTCCCTTCCAGTCCGAGACATTTTTCAGCTTTCAGCACTGTCAATCAAACTTTCATCAACTATGCATTACTGTACACAAGTGACATTTTTATATTTTTTTTGAAACAGATAAAGCTGTCTTTTGGTGGTATTTAACCACTTCAGCCCCGGAAGAATGTACCCCCTTAATGATCAGGCCTTTTTTAGCGATACGGCACTGCGCTGCTTTAACTGACAATTGCGTGGTCATGCCACGTGTACACAAACAATTGTAAAGAAAAGGGAGGCTGTATCGGACTATAATGTCATCGTATGAGCAACTGATAGACAGTCAAATTTATAATGTAAAATATTTGTATTACAACTTAAAAAATTCTAAACATTTACAATAAAATATTGATTGTGACAACCATAAATCAGCTTATCATTAACATTGTATTGACAATTATGTATACAAAACATAAAATATTGTGCAGTGTATATAAACTCTACATGTTGCATGTTTTGCGGTTACTTGTTGTCCGCTTTCTCAGGAGCCATACATGGGCACATAATTTAAGCAATGTATATGGAATATGTCACAAAACGTGGATGCTGTGTCAAGTAGGTGGCCAAGAACCCGGATCAGGGAAGCAACCCACCCCGGGGGACACAAAAATGCAGGATGACCCACATAAATTGGTACAACCTGATTGTAGAGATGAGCTTTGAGTTCGAGTCAAACTCATGTTCGACTCTAACATTGCCTGTTCGCCTGTTCGGCGAACAACAAACAATTTGGGGTGTTCGTGGCAAATTCGAAAAGCCGCGGAACACCCTGTTAAAGTCTATGGGAGAAATCTAAAGTGCTCATTTTAAAGGCTAATTTGCAAGTTATTGTCCTAAAAAGTGTTTGAGGACCTGGGTCCTGCCCCAGGGGACATGTATCAATGCAAAAAAAGTTTTAAAAATGGCAATTTTTTTCGGGAGCAGTGAATTTAATAACGCTTAGAGTGAAATAATAAAAGTGAATTATTCCTTTAAATTTCGTACCTAGGGGGGGTGTAAAGTAAGCATGTGAAATAGCACACGTTTCCTGTACTTAGAACTGTCACTGCACAAAGTGTGATTTCTGAAAGAAAAAAAGTCATTTAAAACCGGACTCGCAGCTGTAATGAATTGTCAGCTCCCGGCAATTCAGAGAGAATTCATTCATAAAAAAAAAACGTGGGGGTCCCCCCAAATGTAATTACCAGGCCCTTTAGGTCTGGTATGGATTTTAAGGGGAACCCCACCCCAAATTTTTTAACAAAATGGCGTGGAGTTCCCCCAAAAATCCACACCAGACCCCTTATCCGAGCAAGTAACCTGGCCGGGGGTGGCCTGGCCTGCACCCCAAACTTGCCTATTGCAACCTTAACCAATTCTTGGTATTGCGGAGAAAACAGATGGCAGCAATGCAGCCTTATTAAATTTTCCTTTTTTCAGTATTACACCCACACAGGCCCAGTGGCCTAAGCAGGATGATATTATGGAGAGTGGTTTTGGGCAACAAATCTTTATGTATGTTTACGTAGTAGTGTGTACTTCTTCAAATATGAACTCACACGTGTGTCATGCGGGTTAATAGTCAGGAGGTTTTGACATGCCTTGGGAGTGTTGCTACCCTTCTGTGAACATATATAGAAAAAAGTTTGCAGGGAAAACACAGCAGTGATATCTGATTGTAGTAGATTAGTAGTAAAACATAATTTATTAAAAGTCAAATTAGCAACTCACAAAAGTGGAGTTAGAGAAGGCATATAACATTTAGGGTCTCTCTGTGTCATCCTGATCTGGATTGGGTGGATGCCGCTGGCCACTTGGCCACCCCAGGGCTCCAAATCATTGTAGCGGTTCCTCCTCTGTTAGTGGTAACGTCATCGGATGCAAGGAATGGAGACCAACAGGCACGCTTTCAGAGCATGCACGCTCCTTCCACATTTATAGGGGGACCCCAAGGCACAGCACCCTATGTTGATAAGTATAAGAGCCAGGGTTGTGGGGGTCTGCAGGCAGAGGGGATTATCAAAATATGAAAACCCCCTTTAAAAGTGAGGGGGGCATGAGGTACCAATCCCCCACAAATGAATGAGTAAGGGGTACATATTAACCCTATTCATTCACAAAAAAAGTTAATGGTACGTACACACACACACATTTTTTTTTTAATTCTTTATTTTATAAATTTTTCAGTTTTAAACAAACATATTTTCCAATTTTACAATTACATATGGCTTAGATATGCTAATACACAAATTGACAGATTGCTCCTATCTCTCTTATGACTTCTCTATATAACTGTTTAAGAAAAAGGAAAAAGCAAACAAACAAAACAACAAAAAAAACAAAAGCAAGACCTAAAATATCCCTCTTCTTCCCTTGCCCCGTACCATACCTACCCCCCCCCCCTCTAGCTTCCCTAAAAAACAAACAAACAAACAAAAAAAAAATTCCCCTTCCCCTCCCCTCTCCGTCTCCGTCTCCCTCCCCCCTACCTCACCCTCACAGAGCTCCCTCTCTATATCTTATATAGGGGGTCCACGTCAATCTATAATTATCCTCTTGTTCTCCTATTCCCGCAGTTAGCTTTTCCATCTGTTGGATTTCTGATATTCTGCCTAGCCATTGTTATCTAGTAGCTACTTGTACTTTTCCATAAAATTGGTATACATGCCCTTGCAGCTGTCAAAAAATGTCTTATCAAAGATTTTTTGAACCTAGTCATGGAAATTGATATATCGAGTAGTAAATAGGTAGCAGGGTTTTCTCCTAACTCTACACTCAATATTTCTTTTATTGTATCCATGACCATTTTCCAAAAATCTTTTAGCTTTGGACATGTCCAAAAAACATGTAACATTGTGCCCCTCTCTTCCCCACACCTCCAGCATCTGTCTGATATTTCGGGAAATATCCGCTTTAGTGCAACTGGAGTTTTGTACCACCTGGTTAAATCTTATACCCCCCTTCCTGGTATATTGTGGCTAGGGAAGCTTTGTGTGTAAAGTTAAAGATTTTTGTTTTCTGTGTTTCCAAGAATTTCACATCTAACTCTCTTTCCCATGCTTGTACAAATGGTAATTCCTTTGGGGCTTCTAGGTCTACCCATAGACTATACATCTGAGAGAGGGAGTGTCTCATCTCTTCTCCCTTCAAACATTGTTCCTCAAATCCTGAAATAGCTCTGAGAGGACCTCCTTTTGGGTTCAATGCTCTAATAGCAGTTTTTAATTGTCTTAGTGGGTCAAGTTCTTTTCTCACTGCCTCCTCCCTTCCCTCTATCCCTGTCCTTTGATTATCCCCTTCGAAATGTATTATTCTACTCCAACCTAGACGTTTTATCGTGTCGAAACGTGGGTCTACAAGTCCCAGATGGAACTTGGGGTTCCCCAATACCGGAATGAGTGGGCTTGGATATTTCGAGAGATTCGTTTCCCTAAATAGTTTTTTTCATAACTCGTAGAGTGGCGCCTAAAGTTGGGTGTTTTTTTACCTCCAGTGGTATGTCTGCCTCTTGAATCCACGCCATACCTTCCAAAGGAATGCATGTGGTTTTCTGCTCTATACGTATCCAAGGTTTGGACTTCTCATTTATACACCATTTAACCGTCCTAGCCATATGTGACACCTCGTAGTATCCTATTGGATCTGGGAAACCCACTCCTCCCCTCTCTTTTGGTAAGGTCAGAATTTCTCGCCGTATCCTCGCGGGTTTTCCTGCCCATACAAATTTGGCAAGTCTGGATCTTAAGTCCCTTAGAAATCCCACGGGGATCTTTACCGGTAGGGTTTGGAATAGATAAAGTAGTCTTGGTAAGACATTCATTTTCAATATATTTATTCTCCCAAACCATGTGAAGCTTTCCTTGTCCCATTTCAGGAGATCTAGCTTAATCTGCCTTACCAAGGGGGCGAAATTCAACTCGAAAATTCTATGTAATTTTTTCGAAATTTTAGTGCCCAGATAGAGTATGTGTGACTCTGTCCATTTAAAGGAAAAATTCCCTAGTAATTGTTCCTTGGTCTGTCGATTTACTTCTATCCCCATCGCCTCTGATTTACTGTTGTTTACTTTAAAGTTAGAGAGGTCTCCGTATTCCCTCAACTCTTTCAGCAGAGCTGGTAGAGACAATTCTGGAGCCACCACCGAGAACAAGAGATCATCTGCGAAAGCAGCCACTTTATATTCCTCCCCTTTAATCCGAAAACCTCTTATATCCGTGTTTGATCTAATTGTTCTCAGAAGTGGCTCCAGTGTTAGAACAAAAATAATCGGAGAGAGTGGACAACCTTGCCTTGTTCCGTTTCGTATTGAAAAAGGATCGGATAGTACCTCGTTTACCTTTACCCTTGCCGACGGGCAAGAGTAAAGGCTTGCAATCCAATTTTGCATTCCTATCCCTAAGCCTATGTGCTTTAATGTAGAGCTCAAAAATCCCCAATCCACCCTATCGAACGCTTTTTCCGCGTCAGTTGATATTAATGCCATTGGGGTCTGGTAATGTTGGGCCATATATATAATACTTAGCGTTCTTTGTGTATTTTCCCTTCCTTCCCTACCGGGGACAAATCCCACCTGATCTGGATGAATAAGAGGGGGAACATGCGCCACCAATCTATTAGCTATTATCTTGGAAAATATTTTTAAATCTGTATTCAGTAGGGATATTGGACGGTAACTTGAGCATACTGTAGGATCCTTCCCTTCCTTAGGGATAACTGCTATATGAGCTCCTAGTGTTTCTCCTCTCATCGGCTGTCCATCTTTCAATGAGTTAAAGGCCTCCAGAAATGTAGGTATTACTTGATCATAGAAAGTCTTATAGTATTGTAACGTATATCCATCTGGGCCTGGAGATTTTCCTGCTTTCATTTCTTTAATTACCTCTAGAAACTCTCTCGCCGTGATTGGACTTTCCATATTAACTACACTCTCATTTGGAATTTTAGGCATTCCTGACTCCTTCAGATACGTTTTTACTCTCTCTTCTCTACTCTGTATCCTCCCTGGGGTAGACTGTTCCTCTAATTGATATAAGCTACTGTAGTATTCTCTGAACGCTCCTGCTATTAATTGTGAGGAGTACACTAGGTTATCTCCTTGTATTTTTATTTTCTCTATGTGTTTTTTGGTTCTTGTTTCTCTCAGTGTGTTCGCTTGCATCCTGCTTGGCTTATTCCCAAACTCGTAAAAGGCCCTCCGGCATCTGCTCAACTTGGCTTTCACCTTGTCCTTGAGAAATAAATTGAGTTTCTCTCGAAGAGACATCAGCCTCTCTTCAAGATCTCCTTTTTGCGCTTTCTTGTGTTCATTCTCTACTATCTTAATTTCACCAAGAAGGGTGTCTAGCTTTGCACTGAGGATTATTTTTCTGTGAGCCCCCATTGCGATAAGTATTCCTCTCAAGTAGCACTTGTGTGCTTCCCACTTACAGAGCGGAGATGTTTCGTCGTCATTATTCCTCTCAAAAAATGTCTCTATTTCCTGCTTTATTTTCCCCTCATACTCTGGGTCTTTAATTAAAGTTTCATTTAACCTCCAGCTCCATTCCCTGTGTCCCAACACTCCCCACTCAATAAGACAGCTAACTGGGGCATGATCAGAAATTGTAATTGAGCCTATTGATGCTTCCCTTACGTTCATTAGGACTTTTTGGTCCAGGAATATATAGTCAATTCTTGTATAAGTTTTGTGTTTATGGGAGTAAAAACTGTAATCTCTTTCATGGGCATGCAGTGCCCTCCAGCTATCCACTAATTGTAGATCATAAATTATGCTCCTTGCTTTTCTCAGTTTACTGTTAGATATGCTGTAAGACCCCCTAGACGAGTCCAGAGTAGGGTCCCACACCATATTCATATCTCCTCCAAGAATCAGAACCCCTTCTCTATTTTCTTTTATCACTTCTGCAAATTTTTCCAATGTGGGGACCGGATCTTCATTCGGAAGGTAGATGTTAACTAACGTGACCTTTTGCTCATTTATTGTCCCTTTTATCAGGAGAAACCTGCCTTCCTCGTCCACCACTACTTTAGATTCTTTCCAAGATATATTTTTAGCCAATAAGATTGCCACCCCATTTGCTTTTGAGGACTGAGATGCCCCCATGTATATCACTGGGAATCTCTGAGACCTCATTTTTGGGATTTTGTCCTTTCTAAAATGTGTTTCCTGGATAAAAACTACTTGTGATTTTAATCTCCCTATTTCCAACACACACATTTTGACAAATCCTTTAATTAGAAAAAAACTGTCCCTCAATGTCAAGTCACTGACAATCACATTGTCCAGTGATACAGATCCACGTCAATCACAATGGCCTCCAACCAAACCAACAGAAAAAAATATATAATTTCCAGTCTCTGCCACTGCATTATTAAAAAAGGGACCATAAATGGACCTTTGAACAGATTTATGAGAATCCCAGTAATGTCATTGCCCAGATATGGGATTATTGTGTAAGTCCTCTATGACCCATGGACAGAGTGATAAATATATATGTAAAACTTCTTTGACGGGGAGTAAAAAGTGTAACATTCCTTTAAATAGCTTGCCTAGATGATTTCCTTAACTTGCCTGTGAAGTGGTTCATCTGTACAATGTATACTGTACAACCTACTGCGACAAAATTAACAACTACAAAAAAGGAATATGTTCGTAAATGATAGTTTAAGCCACTAAGTTCTGTATGTAAACAAAGCAGCTGGATATCCCCCTTATCAATACCAGACCCTTATCCTAGATGAGGGTCTGGTAGAGATGTTAATGGGGGACTCTATTCAAAAAAGAAAAAATTACATTGAGTTCCCTCTAAAAATTTACCAGGAAAGAGGGTCTGGTTCCCAACAAATTCTATTTTAATGGGGGACTCCACAAAAACAACAAAAAAGCCCCCGCAAAATACATACCTTTTTGATGGGGATACCTTTGGAAATATATTTGCACATCTAAGGAATTCCCTTGAAAATCAATGATGGGGATACCTTGTTGATAAAAATAAGGACCTTTTCTCCACAACCCTGGCCATGGATTGTGTTGTTATTAGGACAGGGAGCTTATCAGAATCTGGAAGCCCCATTTACTGCCCCTATGTGAATGATAAAGGGGTACATATTAGGGCTGTAACTAACGATTATTTTCATAATCGATTAGTTGGTCGATTATTGTTTCGATTAATCGACTAATCGGATAATCTTAAAAAAAAAGAAAGTGTGGTGTACAATTTAGTTAATATGTAAATAAAAAAGGCAATTTATTCTTAAATATCCATATGCAGTGGTAAATATAAATAACCAACTACAGTAATTGTAATGCCTTCTATTACCTCCACTTTATCTAGGTTCAGATGCTGATCTTTCCTGCACAGGGTCTTTAAAGTTTTTTTCTTTTTAAACAAACTTGTTATACTTACCTGCTCTGTGTAATGGTTTTGTACAGAGCAGCCCAGATCCTCCACTTCTGGGGTCCCTCACCGATGCTTCTGGCTCCTCCTGCCTTCAGAGTGCCTCAATAGCAAGCTGCAAAGTATAGTATAGAACGTCCGCTATAGCAAGGTTTGAAAAACAAGAAAAAAAACAAAAAAAAAACTTCTGCCTGTAGAACCACTCACTTCCTGCCCAGGACTACATGTCCCATGAGACATTGCTCCTAAGGCCCCGTACACACGGCCGAGGAACTCGACGTGCCAAACACATCGAGTTCCTCGGCCAGTTCAGCCCTGAAGCCGCCGAGGACCTCGGCGGGCCGAGAGCTCCCATAGAACAACGAGGAAATAGAGAACATGTTCTCTATTTCCTCGCAGAGGTCCTCGTCGGCTTCCTCGGCCGAAAGTGTACACACGGCCAGGTTTCTCTGCAGAATTCAGCCAGAAACTCCGTCGGAAGCTGAATTCTGCCGAGGAAACTGGTCGTGTGTATGGGGCCTCACACTTGCACATTCACAAATTCTCAGGCATTTAGTGACATGTATGGATGGTGTACTGAGCTGTATGTGTGCTGCACTGTATTTCCTGATATGAAAACGAGTAATGGATTCTGTATGCAGGCCAACTAATCAATTGGCCGATTAATCGATTATGAAAATAGTTGACAACTATTTTCATAATCGATTAGTTGTGGATTAATCGATTAGTTGTTTCAGCCCTAGTACATATAGCCCTTACTTATTCATGAAACGGAAGATTAAACAGTATGACATCATATTTTCTTAAAGTCCTTTAATAAGTAATAAAAAAAACAAATGTCCCACAGACATCCATGTCACTTACAATGAACAATACCCACCAAAAGAAAAAAATCCCACCAACCAGTGATAGAGATGAGGTCTCCCTGGTGATGCAATTGACCAAATATGGCCATGTGACAGTATTTAGTCAGTTATTTCACCTTCTCCACTTTTTTTTTTACATGGCTTAGGAATCCCTGCCAATAAATGAATGGGGTCGCTTCATGTCACTAGTCGCTAAGAAAGCAGTGGGTGCCATTTTTTTTTGCAGTGCAGTGTGCTTTATTTTTCTTTTTATTCTTTAATGTGACCAAATTCCAGAGTGGTTTGTCACATAATTTTTGATGAAAAGGATAAGTAACAGCAAAGGCTGCTGATTGTACAAGTCTGTCTGAATTACAGTATTCTATATTCATTTAGTAGAGGCCACATGGCCAACACTCTAACGTTTTCTCATAGCTAGCTACCACTAGAGGGAGTAGGTGCACTCATTTTTGCAGGAAAGACAAGTGTTCCAGTACTTCTTCCTAATACTGTGTTTTTGTATTAGTAAAGACCAACTTTAAGATCCTAAGTGAACTCCAGTAAATGTATATCAGTGAAACTTCAGTTATGTTGAATAAAACATGTCATTTCATGTATACAATGCAAGGTTTTTGGGCAATGGTATTACAAATTATTTCCTTTTTCTAAACTGCACACATTGATGTAAGTCTTGCCAACCCTTTACACTGATTCCTAAGTGAGAAGTTTACGTGTATTAACCCTTTACACCGGCTAGAGTTGTCCGTGATGCCCAAAAGGGGACTCCATGATTTTGGATCAAACCAAAAGCTCATTCCTAATCACTACAAATGTGCCATATACCCACATGGTGTGATGGAAGATGTTAAAATGTGGGATTTATGTTACTTAGTTCTTTCTTCATAGTGAGGTAATGACTATGGTTCCTAATACCAATTCATAGTACCGCCACCTGCTTTCGCAGAAGTAGTCTAGCAGCCGGTAGGCTGCTTCATGCATGAATCAATGTGGTATATCAGTGGTCCATTACAGACCCATGTACTTATGGTAGTACCATATACTTGGTTAGTTGGCACCACTTACAAGAATCCAGCTGGCTTTGGTTTGTATAGTATGCCCACAAATCATAGCAATAATATAATAGTGTGAGAGGGGTAGTAAAGTTCACTTCTCCTGCACTTCTTCTGGTAATAAGAAACGTATTAGCTGGAATTAAGATTGTGCGTTTTTGTAATTGCAAAGGCAAATTCAACACAATATATCAGGTTATATATACATTTAAAAACGTGCAGAAGCGAACACGCATGCAAGTCCCGCCCACATATGTAAACACCGTCCTCTGTAACTCGAAAATAGTAACCTGTAAAAAATGTTAAAGCGTCACCTATGGAGATTTTTAAGTACCAAAGTTTGGTGCCATTCCATGAGTGTGCGAAATTTTAAAGCGTGACATGATAGGTATCTATTTACTCAGCGTAACATCGTCTTTCACATTATACAAAAAAATTTGGCTAACTTTTCTGTTTTGTTGTTTTTTAATTCATTATCCCAAAAAAAGGCCTTTGAAAAATTATTGCGCAAATACCGTGCGAGAAAAAAAGTTGCAATGACCGCAATTTTATTCCCTATGGTGTCTACTAAAAAAATATATATAATGTTTGGGGGTTCTGATTAATTATCTAGCAAAAAAAATGTGATTTTTACATGAAGGAGAGTTGCCAAAATAGGCCCGGCGGATAAGTGGTTAAGAAACACATTCTACAGTCCACCTGTATATTTATTACATATGGGCACTTGCTCTTTAATGTTGATCAGCCCACCAAACAAGCCAAGCCCAAATCATTCTCAGACACGTTATCTCTTCTAGCAACTCTCAGAATTGTCATAAACCAGCTGTTCTGGATGCAAAACTAGCAACAGGGTCATGTAAGTAGCAATTTGCATGGTTGTGCCTTAAAGTCCCTTAAGGCGAAAAGAAAATAGGAATACTTTCTGCTTTAACAAGGTAGCTGTGCTATTTTCGTTCACAGTATTATCCTCTGAAACACAAAAGAGCCGAAACAAAAGAGTTAAAAAGAAAGCTATGTTAATTTGGAGTCAATATCATCTCTTTCTATGGTACATTTATTTTTTGTTAATTTTTTTTCAGTTGACATTCTGTGCCTGCTTTTTCAATAAATACTTACTATTGTGGATTGGAGTATCAAGTATATGGGGACAAATGAGATATCACAGTTAATCGCATGTCTTCTGAAATCGGCCAGCACATTGGCAAATTATTACGAGAACCAAATTCTCCCCTATCCAGACATAGGAAACATCCAAACACGGCATGCATGCACTAATATCCAAGCTACCACTGCTTACAATTTACAGGATTATGAAAAACCTTGTTCCCGACACCTCCAGTATGAACAATTTGACTGACACACAGGCTTTTACAGACCACACACTGCACTCACTTGCATTTGCAGGTCATCTAAACCATGCAATAGTACATATAGTCAAGGAAAATACTCAATCACAGTCTCGTTACTGACACTAATCTGTGCACAGTCAGATTAACCACCTTGTTCTCTGTCAGCCAACCACTGAAAGGAACACGAGGGCACAGCCACACAATGCAATCAGTAAGACAGATTAGCAGCAATTTACAACTGACCCTATAGACACTAATGAAATAGTACAACTTCAAACACAGCAGTCTCTTTGGGAGTTTTGAACTCTTTTGATCAATTAAAAATCAGTTTATTCAATTTATATTTACTAGCTCTAAGCAGTCAGTGCATAGAAGAGGTTACAAAAGTTAATAAAACTGCAGTTACAAAGTCAGACACACAAAAGCAAACAGTATTAAAATTAATAGTACAATTTACAGAAAACAGTGTGTTTCCTTCTTCTGGGGTTGAACTAAAACATACAAGAGCCATAGCCCCCATGCATAAAAGGGAACCTTCAGATATGTCCAAAATGTAATTGCAGATCTCCATTTGTTTTGTTTTTTTGTTTCATAAATCATTTGTATACCTTATGCCGCGTACACACGATAATTTTTCAGCATGAAAGAAAACGTTGTTTTTCAGCATGTCAAAAAACAATGTTTTTCCAACTTCATCATTAAAAACGACGTTGCCCACACACCCTCGTTTAAAAAAAATTATGAACAAAGCGCGGTGACGTACAACACGTCCAACGACACTCTAAAGGGGAAGTTCTATTCGTCTTTGGGCTGCTTTAGCTGATTCCTTGTTAGTAAAAGACAATTCATGCTTTTTTGTCTGTTACAGCGTGATGAATGTGCTTACTCCATTATGAACGGTAGTTTTACCAGAACGAGCGCTCCCGTCTCACAACTTGCTTCTGAGCATGCACAGGTTTAAAACTTTGTTTTAGCCCACACACAATCATTTTTTACAACCCGAAAAACGACATTTTTTAGAACAACGTTAAAAAATGAAGCATGTTCGAAAAAAAATAAATTGTCATTTTTCAGAAACTGAAAAACGATGTGCAGCCCACATGTTTTTTTCATCCTGAAAAATGATTGTGTGTATGCAGCATTAGAGATCACAGTAGAGCTGCCAGCCTCCCAGCCTGTCTAATCAGGTGAAAGGGTCTGGCTGCTGTATCTTTTCTAATTAGCTCAGGTAAGATTTGTGCAATTAGAATCTTCAAAAACTCATAGCCATGCTGGGTTAGAAATTATGAATCCAAAATTAAAAGTAATAGTATCAGTTGTTGCTTTACTATGGGTAGACATCAAACTTACACCTACTAGAACCAGTCCCACCTTAAAAAGACCCAAATATTGAGAACTATCCCATAATTTTCAATAAAGCCAGCAAGTCTGTAACATTCTCTTTCTGTGCAAATGTTTTTTATTTATTTTTTTCAGAAAGTTTTATAACTGTGCAGTACACATGATAGGATTCATGGGTTTTTACATCTTCCTGAACTTCAAAACATTGAACATTGAAAAACACATATGTCTCAGATTCTAGGTAAGCAATTTTACCTTTAGACCCCTTTCACACTGAGGAGTTTTTCAGGCGTTACAGCGCTAAAAATAGCGCTGCTATACCGCCTGAAAAACCGCCTGAAAAACCGCCTGAAAAACTCCTGCTTAGCCTTCTCAATGTGAAAGCCAAAGGGCTTTCACACTGAGGTGATGCGCTGGCTGGGGGGAAAAAAATCTCCTGCAAGCAGCATCTTTGGAGCGATGAGAGGAGCAGTATGTATACCGCTCCTTCACCGCTCCTTCCCATTAAAACAATGGGAAACCGCGGCAATACCGCCCGCAATGCGCCTCTGCAGAGATGCATTGCGAGCAGTATTAACCCTTTATCGGCCGATAGCGGGGGTTAATACTGCACCGCTAGCGGCCGAATTCCGTGGCAAATCTGACGGTATAGCGCCACTATTTTTAGCGGCGCTATACCGCCACCGAGCCTCCCGCCCCAGTGTGAAAGGGGCCTTAGACAGAGCAAACTTAGATGAAGCCACATAAATTGTATCCAGTGACACCACACTTTGGAGTTAATTGACCCCAACTGTCAAGCAAGGGAGCAGATAAAATATTTTGACAATGGATTGTTAAAATATGCTGTATATTATTAGCTCTTCCCTGACTGGATCATGACTGTGATGTTAAAAATATTTGAGAGAATATAAGTGGAAGTATTATCCAGACCCACTTACTCCTGGTTTTATCATGACACTTGCATTATTATTTGGTTTACAAAGACAAATATATTCTTTTTTTATAGAGTTTTTCGCTGGAAATACAAAACATAGCCATATGCGCATTTCCCAACCTAAACGTACAATGTAGTCATCTTGCATACGAAAGGAAAAAGTGGGGGAGACACAATAGAGTAAGAGTCAAGGCCCAACATGGTCAATCCAACTTATAGTAGAATATCATGAAGGTTAGAATGCATAGATGAATTTAATGTCCCTAGCCCACCCATCCAAGCTGTTTTCTTCCTCTTCAGTACAGAAACTTAAAGTGGGAGTAAACTACCGTACATAAATGTTGCCTAAAGGTAAACCTAAACATTCACTGTGACCTCTGAAGGAACGAATACTTATGCCATAAACAGCAGCTCCTGCATGCGTGGGAGTGACATCATTGTGGCTGCGGTCACTTACACAGCTGGAGTCCACAAACCCAGAAGAAAGACTGGGTAAAAATAGAAGCCCAGTCAGCAGTGACAGCTCGTTGCTGGAACGGTTTCATTCTAAGGTAAATTTCACATAATGTGCGAGTATGCGATGCATACTAGTACATTATAACGTTGCTTTACAGGTTAAAAAATACGCAGGCGGTTTTCTACCACTTTAAGTGTTTCATTATGAAATTTTCTTGCACTCAATGTCTCACACCCATGCATCCTCTATTTCAGTAAATTTGTTTGGACAGTCTCTAGATCTATACATCGCCTTATATAGTGAAAGTACTGAATTTATACAAATCAATATTTAATACATGACTACCATGATTCCCAGGGCATTATGAGTTGGCTAACTGTGAAAGGAAGCAAGTTCTTAGTGAAAGTGTCCCAAAAATAATGGCACAGGCTCGTGGAACCTTTTGTAGGTGGACGTCATATGATGTTTTCTCAAATCTTGCTTTGCGTGTGCACCATGGGCCATGCTGCAGCACAATCTATCACCCACTGTGTCCAGTGAACTGACTGTACAGGCTGCTGCTGGTACCATATGATTGCTGTGACCAATCACAGCATATCACATGACAATATTACACAATAAATGCTTTTCATTCATGCTATCCATTGTGTCTTATTCTGTTGATCTCTGTGATTGGTCACAGGGCCAATCACAACTCATTTGTACCATGTGAATAGCTGTGGCCAAGCGCAGCTAACCACGATAGTAAACACTAAACGAATCAATTCAATTCAGTAAAAATGATTGCTTATAACAGTGATCACTTCTCCAGTGGATTACTGAGTTACTATGGTAATACTGTATTGCTTTGGTATTGCTTTGGTCAGTGTTGTAAAAAAAAAATTATAAAAAAGAAAACAAAAGTCATTTATGTTTTTACATACTGTCACAAATCAGTGTACCTGATCGCCCACTACGCCAGTTGCATGCTGATGCTGTACTGCACTGATGACAGTATGTGAAAATAAAATTGTAAAAAATAAATACATTTTGTTTAATTTCTTAATTTTTCAAAAAATTGTGACACTAAATTACAACTTCAAAAAACTTGCCATGCCTCTTACTAAATACCTTGGCCTGTCTATTTTCCAAAAGGGGGTCATCTGGGGAATATTTGTACTGTCCTGCCATTTTCGGGCCTCAAGAAATGAAATAGGCAGTCACAGTACATCAGGACTGATCAATTTTCTTATATACATGCCATAGTTTATAGACATTGATTTATGTTACTTTAACCAAAGAAATGTAGCAGAATACATTTTGCCCTAAATTATGAAAAAAATATATATTGTTTTTTTTTTTTAATGTATAACAGAAACAAATAAAAATATTGTTTATATTTCAAAACTTTGTATTCATTTAGCAAAAAAAAAACACTGGTGAATAAATACAACCAAAAAAAAAAGCTCTATTTGTGTGAAAAAATTATAAAAATAGAATATTTAGTGTAGTATGACCGCGCAATTGTTATTCAAAGTGCAACAGCGCTTTAAGCTGAAAACTGACCTCGGCAGGAAGGGGGTAGAAGTACCCGGTATTGAAGTGGTTAAAATAATATTTGGTACTTTTTTATTCATCTGCATGAGTGCAAAATACTGTATTTTATTACCATTTCACAAAGCTGGATTCAGCCATCTATCCCTGATAACGAGTTATCAAATGGTGTTATCTGAGTGGTGGAGATCCTATGTAAAGAACATTTTCCTCACTCTACCCCTGTACATGCTCAATAAAAATGTAATTGGCCATAACGGTTACAAATTAATTCACCTGGTTATGCTCCATTACCAGTATTTATTATCTGCACTTTTTATAGAGACATTCATACAGTAGATCCAAACAGTATACATAGTAAGAAAAACATACCCTCTAGTGATGAGAAAATAAGTGTAAAAGCTAGGTTAATGTGCAATATTGTGCATTGTAAATTTAATTCCCATTGTTACTTTACTCTCTACCCCTCACAAATATATATAAAATCATTTTATGGAATTACAGAATATATTATGTAGCTAATTCTGTAAATCTATGGCAAACTGTTTTTTTTTTGTTTTGTTTTTTTCAGATACTTATTTAAATGTTCTTTATATGGTGGAAAAGTATATGAAAGTGTTGTTCCAGTAACTTTTACAACACTTTTGAATTTCTGGTAGGGATATGTAATAACAAAGATAGTAAGGACAGTTTACCAAATTACAAATGACAAAGAGAAAAGAGGTTCAATATAAGATTAGAAAAGGTGAGAAAGAGAGGACAAGTACGATTCATACGATTCATAACAATTATAAAATATTGTATAACATTGGCAGCTCCAAAACTCAATGGGTTAAATCACTAATTAGACATAGTTACATAGTTAAATAGTTAGTCAGGTTGAAAAAAAGACACAAGTCCATCCAGTTCAACCACAACATGTGTTCAATATATGAAACATTTATGAAATGGGTTGTGTTTTGCAAAAGTGTAGAACTGTGCAGTATTTTTTTTTAAAAAATTTGAGAAAGGTTAAAGTGGTTGTAAACCTTTGTTTTTTTTTCACTTTAATGCATCCCCCGAGCACCTGTTTTACTTACCTTAGCCCCAAATCTCTGTGGGCGTTGCTTTCCACCAGCTCTTGCCAGGTCTTCATTTGATGATTGATAGCAGCGCAGCCATTGGCTCCCGCCAATTATATCCAATGACGCGCCCACCAGGGGCGGGGCCGAGTCAAACACCACCTATGAACGACAATTGTATGGCATGGGAGCGTGACCTCAAGCTAACTCTCTTGTGAGAACCGCCGTGGGTCCCCAGAAAAGGACAATCGGGGGAACTCTGTGCAAAACGAACTGCACAGTGAAGGTAAGTATTTGTTTTTAAAAAATAAATAATCTGCAAACCTTTACAACCCCTTTAAATGACTCGAAAATGATGTAAGCGATAGGGAATTATGCGGTCAATGAAGACATGGGTTACGCAGGGGTCCCATTAACTTCTTTGTATTATACTATGTTGTTTTTTTTCCACAGAGTGAAACTGAGTCCCAGACATAGTTTCTGAAAGAATGAGGGCCAAGTGTTAAATCTCTCTTGGTCATTTACAATGTTTCTCAAGAATGTATTTTAAATTATTTGGTCATTGCTAATTACTACACTGAAAATCCCCAAAAAGATTAAAGTATAACTAAAGGCAATTTTTTTTTTTAAATTTTGGATAGGGTAGAGAAGAGTTAAGCCTTGTACACATGATCAGTCCATCCGATGAGAACGGTCTGAAGGACCGTTGTCCTAGGTTAACCAATGAAGCTGACTGATGGTCCGTCGTGCCTACACACCATCAGTTAAAAAACCGATCGTGTCAGAACGTGGTGACGTAAAACACAACGACGTGCTGAAAAAAAACGAAGTTCAATGCTTCCAAGCATGCGTCGACTTGATTCTGAGCATGCGTAGATTTTTAACCGATGGTTGTGCCTACTAACGATAGTTTTTTTACCATCGGTTAGGAATCCATAGGTTAAATTTAAAGCAAGTTGGCCTTTTTTTTAACCTATGGTTAAATAACCTATGGAGCCCACACACGATCAGTTTGGACCGATGAAAACGGTCCATCAGACCGTTGTCCTCTGGTTAACCTATTGTGTGTACGAGGCCTTAGACTCCCTGTCAGTCTTTATTGCTCTCTGTGTTACCGTCCACAGAGGTTCACACTCTCTATTTGTCCTGTTTACCATTACCATTGAGAGAAAAATCTTAAATTTTGTGTTGTCTCCAGAAAAGTAATAGAGGGGAAATCTTCCAAAGGAGCATAATGTTTTGGTGATGGGTGACCTTGGGGTACCCAAGAAATTTGCGTATTTTTCAGGGATTTTCAACCCTGTTTTAGCCATGGGACAGGAAGTGGAGGTAAATCTAACCAATGGAACAAAGATGGCAAAAATAAAGCTTAACGAGTTTATACAACTTTCCTACTCAATTGAAAATTCAAAATGAAAAAAAGTTTACAGATAGACCACATTCATGCTACTTTATACAAGTAACATAATGTTAAGGTCTACCTTAAACATTAAGCAAATAACTTATTTTTAAGCATTTCATTTGGTGGTGTCACCACCTTTCAAGCTGATTGCAGGTTGTTAGGCCAAGTTGAAACTTGCCTGTAGACTTGTTGACAAAGGCTATTGTATCTAAACAATCTATTCTGATGATGGGATCAAGGCGAAAATGACCAGAAAGGGAAGTCATTATCAAAGTAACATTTCTCATAAATATTTATCTGTAGCTGAAGTTTGCATTGTGTTGGGCGTGTGCAAACATTATAAAACATCCCTTTGTTTCCATGATATACAAATATGGAATTTGTACTAGTGCGGCTCTTATATTGTTTCTTTATCCCACAGCATAATTGTCAAAAGCATTGTAAGCTACACAGATATCCTAATATAGCTTAGTATGTTTTAGTGGAAAACCTTTTCTTTAACAAAGACGGTACACCATTCATTACCCACTTTTACCGCAATGTATAGAGCAACAATTCAGACTGCCTGCCAGTGTTGTTGGAAGATTCCTCATCAAACAAACTACAGCTGAAGAAAAATAACTTGTATGATGCTTTATAACCTCCTTATAAAAGGCTTATTTACCTTTATTCCCACACACAGCAGCTGCGACTTGTGTGCTATAGCATTCTTAAGCCTTTTAAATCCCTAAGGCAAAACATTCTTGTGGATGTTAAAACTGACATTTATCTATACCAATGTGTTTATGCAATTTTTACTTCAGCATAATTTTTAGTTACTATTTCCAAGGGCTTGTTCACATGTCATGATCAGATAATACATATATATATCCAGCTATAACACATATTTATCCAACAATTCTTTAATGTCTATGGGAGAATTTAATAATGTGTGCTCCAACTATTGTACGTACCTGAACAAATTTTTCTTAAAAACTACACTAAATGAGATATCTAGTCAAGACAAAAAATAACAAGTACCTTATCTCTTAACCTCTCATCTCTTATCATATTACCATTACTAACTGTAACCTGCTGCTTAGAGACAATAACCTTTTTTTCTATGGGTATAAAAATCCAACACGTGTGAAGGTGTGCAGAAAACCACAGCTCAATGGACATTGTATGAAAAAGTACTGAATGGTTATGTTTCTAAATAAGTTGTTAAATAGGGTATGCTTTAAAAGCCTTAACGTGGTTGTATACCCCTTTTTTTATATTGTTACCTACAGATAAGCCTATAATAAGGCTTACCTGTAGGTAAAATGAATATCTCCTAAACCTACACGGTTTAGGAGATATTTACCCTGCATGCAGCTGTGTATTGTACCGAAACCTGCCAGAACAGAGGACATCTGGCCACTCACAGTGCCGGACCTGCGAACCCATAATAAACGCAGAAGGGAAAATGTCAGATCCCTCCGCGTTGACCGGGATGCGATGCAGGGGCTTCAATCTAAGGTAAGTATTTCATAGAGTATTTCATAATGAGCAAGTATGCAGTGCATACTAGCTCATCATGCCATTGCTTTACAGGGTTTTTTCCTTTTTTGGGGGGGGGGGGGGTTGCGGTTATACAACCACTTTAAAAGAGAAGTATGGGCTGTGGAAAAAACAAACAAGCACATTATACTCACCTATGTGGATGCAGCATCCATCTGATGCTGCATCTGTCCCCTGCTAGCTCTGCACAGAGAACTGAGCAATCAAACACCATGATCACTCAGTTCTCCTCCTCCATGATTGTCAGTCACCAGCTCTCCGCTCTACTCCTCCAGCACTCACTGGAGCACTGAGCTGTAGAGGGGCAGGAGGGGCTTGTTCAGGCTCTGGGCGTAGGATCCCGACCATATGGTTATGATTTTTTCAGAGCCTGGACCATGTCTGTGACAGTTGAAAACAGGTCACAGCAGTGCAGAACTAACTGCACACCTGTGATCCATAGGAGAAGTATTGCCAAAAAAAGCTTTTTAACTATGTAACTACGCATATACTTCTCCTTTAAAGCCCTATTGTGTGCAAGAGATTCTATATTACTTAAAAGAGAAGTGCACCTTGATGGATGAAACATTGGTCTGATGCTGCATCTCTCTACACTAAGAACTGAGAGATCAAAGAACACTGATTGCTCAGTTCTCCGTCTTTGGTGAGCAGAGAGCCAGTGACTGACAGCATGCACTGCCCCTCCAGTGCTCACTGGAGCACTGGGCTGTGGAGGGGGCAGACGTATCTGACTGGGATTTCAGTGGCTTCAAAGGAATCTTTTACTTTCCCTGTTTGAGCAAAGGAAAGGGTCACTTCTTCATAAATACACATACAAACATCTGTATAAATTATAGATGTTATACAAACTAAAAAGTTGACAATTCCTTTCCCTGTTTCTGCATGCCAAAATGTATATCTGTGCATTAGTAGTGCATTAGTAAAAAAAACACACATTCCTATGTAACTAAGAATAACAACCATTTTAGGAAATTATTTAAGGTTATCATTTAAGTCCTGAGTAGCGTGCTAATTCTGGGGTTGGCTCATCGTTGTGGATAAATATGTTCCAGTGCTTCATTGCCCTGTAACTGACAATCAGCAAAAGATCAGATAAAGGTTGTTTCCTGAGCTTATTTCTTTTGGACAACATGTTTAAAAAAAGAACATGACATCTACTCATGAATTTTTATTTGAATCACTTATGCCGCGTACACACGATTGGTTCGTCTGATGAAAACGGTCTGATGGACCGTTTTCATCAGACGAACCGATCGTGTGTGGGCCCCATCAGTTTTTTTTCCTATCAGTGAAAAAACTTAGAACCTGTTTTAAAAATATCTGATGGTTAAAAAACCGATATAAAAAAAAACGATTGTCTATGGGGAAATCCATTGGTTAAAAATCCACGCATGCTCAGAATCAAGTCGACGCATGCTCGGAAGCATTGAACTTCATTTTTCACAGCACGTCGTTGTGTTTTACGTCACTACGTTCTGACACGATCGGTCTTTTAACTGTGTGTAGGCACGATTGATGAAAGTCAGCTTCATCGGATATCTGATGAAAAAATCCATCAGACCGTTTTCATCAGATGAACCGATCGTGTGTACAGGGCATTAGACTCCATTCACACCTGAGCAGAGCGTCTTTCAGGCGTTTTTATTTGAGAGTTTTTGAGCATTTTTAGAAGTGTATTACAAGCGTTTTAAAAGTGGATTACAAGCATTTTACAACTTCAGGCATTTGTTTAGCCAATAGAAAGCACTAGGAGAGGAAAGGGGAGGAAATTAGGGGTGGAGAGCTGCTGCTTGAGCAGAAAACAAGCAACAAAACTCTCACAAAAGTCACAAGTCTTCAGGTGTTTCTGTTGAAGTCTTTGGGGCCAAACATGCTTGTAATCTGCCAAAAAGAAGCTCATGTACTTTTTTGAGCAACAGGTGGTTTGCTTTAGGTGACAAAACACTAATATGTGGACAGGGGCCATTAACATGAATAGGATTTGGCCTGTTGAGTGTTTTTAGAGCTATAAGCTTTAAGCAGAAAATTGCTCAGGTGTGAACAGGGCTGTATAGGTAATTTATTAGCTGTTTTAGGATCTTGTGTGGGTGTGCGATTTTACTGCGATTTTGCGGCTGCGTTTTTGCCGCGATTCACAGCCATGATTTCAGGGAATGCCAGTCTATAGAGCTGAATTTGCATCACACACAGATCAAATTCGCACAGGACCCTTTTTTCCCCACAGCTTATATTCGCAAAGCATTGATGTGAATGGCACTAATGTTAAACTATGTAATTTAAATGACTTGCGAATTTGAGAAATCGTAATGGCTCAAATTCGCAATAAAATTCGCAGCAGTGTGAACTTAGCCTAAAGAGGATGCCATTTCCCCTACTTTCTATAATAATTCTTCTTTGGACTGTAATAAAAATAAATCTACATGTATATATAGATAAAATGAATTAGCTCATTAAAATATTATAGTCTTTTGGCATATCACCTGAAAATTCATAAACACAAACAGATTATATATGTTCTGGTTTTATATGCATGTCATGCCTTTTTAAGTACAGTTTAGTATGCACCTTTCCTTTATAGTATCCTAGTAAAGAGATACAGGTTATTAGTCTATGGTCTCTTGAGCAGGTGGTGTTAGAAAATTGGAAGTCTCATAAAACATAAAATAAACTGCCATGTCATACATAACTTTAAAGTCTAACTAAAGACAAAACTTGTACGTTTTTATATTGCCGTCTGTGCTTAGGGTTTTTCTTCAAGCCAAACCCGAACACTTTAGTGACGCACAATACTTTTTTTTTTACAATCCTATAGTATATAGTAAAATACAGACCTGGGACACCTTTGGGCACTCCAAAGATAATAGTAATGCGACGCACATAGTGCCCCCTCACCCTCCTGTCAAGCACTGTTCAGAGCCACATTCCAGTCTGAACACTGTCTGGGTTTCAGGTGGACTGAAACCCGGACACATGATTCAAAACCCGAACTGTCCGGATAACGGACAGGTGGAAACCTATCTGTGCCCCTGTAAGGGGGAGTCACACTCTCTATTTTTCTATCTGTTTACAATTATAACCTAAATTTAAAGTAAAATGAAATCCCAAATAACAGGAATAAAGGGAAAATCTTCCAATGAGGGCATTTTAGAAGCCTGTAGCGCTCCTGTTCCATGTCAGCTGCTGGCCTGATTCCAGCATCCTGGTTTTGTCTATGATGCATTCTCCCTGTCTGCCTATCCACCAGCAAGGTGATTGATGTAGTCAGTCTATGGGTGGAGACCAAACCTAAGTAAAGCCAGCCAAGCCTGAAGCCTCATGCTTGTGATAGTGTTTGTTACCCGTGCTTCAAGCTCCCTGTTCTGCTGTTGGATTGCCCTGTTTTTGACCTTGGATTGAAACTTGGACTATTCTCTGAACCATGCCTGCCTTTTGACTACAGATTGGGCCCTGACTATTTTTGAATCTTGCCTGCCTTGTACCTTGACTGTTATTGGACCACTCTGCCTGTCTGCCAGTGCAAATACCTCTTTGCTGTGCTCTGCTCATGCCTACACTGGTGTTTGGCCAGGCACTATAGCATTGTTTATAAGACCTGGGGGCAACCAAGTACAGGTAGGCCTGCTTGCCTTTTGGGAAAGTGGGCTACTATAGGTGAAGAACACAGAAGCCATGTGTCTGACCACACTTGGCAGACAGAACAAGGCAAGATGCAGAGTCAGACATGCCAGGTCAGTAACAGATGATTAGATCAGGCAAAAATGGCAAGCAAAAGAGTAGTCAGGACAAAGGCCATGGTCAGCAGTGATGTAGCAGATCAGGTAACACAAGAGGTGGAGGCATATTCCAGAGACAAGCCCGGGTCATGGTAGGTAGCATTCAAGCATGATCAGAGACAAGCACGGTCAGCAACAAGGAGTCAAGCACAACAGGTTACACGGAACAGGGGTTGTGCACTGGGGCATGCGTGCACATGAGCACACCTGCATGTTACATACTGGCCTGTGCCTGCACACACACATGCACCTTGGAGCACCATCTGTACTATGTGAAAGCCTTCCCTGACACCAATATTTGCAGGAACTGCTGCAAATATCACCTATTCAGCAAATGGACAGCAGCTACCACAGAGGTTCAGTTGCCTCCATCCCGCAGTTACACTTACAAAGAAGGACAAACAAATTGGTGAAACAGAGCTGACTTCATTAGGAGTTTTATGTTACTGGTAGGGTGTCTGTAAATAAATCTGAAAACAAAACAAACAAAAAAAAACAACAAAGAGAGCTTACCAAACATCACAATAACAGGCAAAATCTGTAAATCCAAAAGCAACATAGGCCCACAGGAGGTAGAGTCTAGCCTGGGGATTGTGGAAACCAGGAAAGTAGCCCACCCACAGGCCCAGGGGAACAACCATGGATTAAACAGCAGACATAGCTGGAGTGCAGGCACTACAAAAACAAGGGACTTGCATAAGGCCCAGACTTGCCAAAGTAGGCCAAAGCACTGAAACCAGGTGAAAAAAGTGCAGAAATGTAATACACAGAGAGGTACACACAAACTAAAAAGCCCAAAGTGCATCCAAGTTTTAGTCTAAATAAGCAGATACATAGTTACCCATTAATAAAAAAAAAGAAAAACTGTAGTAGGATGAAATCCAGCAATAGATACCAAAAAAGGAAAGAGAGAACCAAGAAGATTGTAAGGTAGCCAAGAACCACAAAAAGAATTACCTCCTTGCTTGGAACAAAGTGCCTGAATATAACACCGAAAAGATGCCCTTGATGGTGCCAAATGCAGCCCAGCTCCATCTTGCCTCCACTTATATAGCCCCCCAGAATTGGTTGGCCTCTACCCAGAGTCCAAAGCTGTGCAAACGATGGAGGAAATTCAAGCCCTAACAATCTTGGTTACCTCATGGCAATCATAATCAAAATGGCAACCAGAAATGACAACCACGCATGCACATGGTCACACCCCAAAGCATGCATGTGTGATTCGGAAAGCGTGATGCCCCTCACATGCATAGTCATTGGCAATGGCATGGCACCAATGTGGAAGCAGGAAGCCGCCAAAACAAAACAAAAGAATCAGCAGGACCAAAAGAATTACACATCACAGGGGGAAATAAACAAAAGCCAGAAAATAGGTAAAAGAAAAAAAGGGGAAAAGAAAAGGAGAAACAAAAAAATAATAATAATAGGGAATGATAAAATAAAAATAAACAGAAAAAAATAAACTAAAAGCACCTTATCAGCTCATAAACCACTCACATTTCTCAATCAGACCCTTCTGTCCTGCAAGGTCCAGTTATATTCTCATGTTGTGCTGTAATTTCCTCTTTCTCATACAGCATAAAGAAGATGTAGCCAGGCTGTCAATTAAAGATAACATGACAAACTTTGGTGTCGGTATTGAGAAGTGCGTAGTACAAAATTCATATAACCAAGAGTGATTTTTTAAATGTTTATTGTTTAAGAGCATGAAACAAAGGGAAGGAAGACACGCTCCCATTGTGTAGAAAAGAGAAGAGGTACAGAGCTCAAAAACAAACTCCAAAAAGTTTGCAACAAGTAAATTAAGAAAGCCCCGTACACCCTGTATGAAAAATTCAAGATATCACCAGCACACCATGTACCATGTTTAGATAAATAGACAGGGCACTTTAAATTCACCAACAGAGAACAGCAAATTTTAATGGCCACTAGGGGCGTTCCTCAGACAGCAATGAAAGTAACCAGACAACCAGTGCATAGAAACACATAGAAATGTCAACACAGCTGCCAATCCGACTTAATGTGCATATAACCTGAAACAGACATCATATGTACTGTTGGAGCTCAATACAGTATATGACTACAGTACAAACACTATACCAAAGGTATAAGCATTATCACAGCACTAAAACAGACCACCGTGTAAAGCTCCAATAAAATTACTGTGTATCTATCACCATGGTAACTCCACTTCCCTTGATAAGGCCCATTTACAACATGGGCCAAAACAGGAACTGAATCGGAGCCTGGCAGGAAGTACATCAACAGACACACCTCTCAGCCACACCCAGCATGCTCCTACCAGAACCAATCATAAAAGTTGAGATGGAACAATAGAAGGACACAAGATATCAACCATGGAAACAGTAACATGCAGGGCTATAAGACATAATAGTGTGCCTCAGGCCCATAGTGATCCCCTCACTCCCTACTCAATAAAAAGACCAAGCAGCGACTGTTCAGGAGCCACCCACCAACAACATTTTAATCTAATGGTCAAAGCAAACAAACCCATTTATGTAAAATTTACAATAAGCAAAAAACATAATAGTACATGCTATGAGGCACTGTTGCACAAAAAGAGAGAAAACCAGAATGTCCCTAAGCACATTCAGGTTAAGGAGTATTTCTTTGAATTCTTATTCGTCATCACTGTTACCTCATTTTTATATTTAGGAATTTTAGCAATAAAGTTTATCCTGATGACAATCAGAAAAGATGGGTGTGTACACTACTTTAGGCCCTACCTGGAATATTTGGAAAACCTTTGACAGAGAGCAGAAAAAATTCACTGTCTGCCCTCTAGGTATTTAAGTGCATTATTTTCCTATTTAAGTCTGGTGGCATAAAAGATTAATGTGAACAGGAATTTATATTTTTCCAGTGATATGATGTTTAAGAATGTGTGTGAAAATGGCCATAAAGTGTATGTCAGAAAAACACATGCAGTACATCTCTCCAATGCATGCAGTTTCTCTTTTTTTTTAACCTTTTAAAAATGCTGCAAGTATTTATTTGCCAGAAATTCAGTGAGCTACTAACTTCCTGTTTGGACTTGGAACACAAGGACTTTGCAACAGCACTAAAATAGGGTTGCCACCTCATCCCTTTAAAACCGAACACATATTAATTACGCAGGTTCTGTGGCTGATTAAGGTGGTAATTAAATTCACTTAGTGCCTTACCTGCATTAAATTAGCCCAAGAACCTGTGTAATTAATATGTGCTCGGTTTTAAAGGGGTGAGGTGGCAACCCTACACTAAAATACCATCTCACTGTCAACTATGCCTGATAGACTAAGGAACTCTCCCTACCCCCACTATTAACAGTATATCCATCTCCATGTGCATACACTAATTTCTTTCTAAGCAAAATAATTCTGTTTCTTTGACTCAAATGTCCCTGTCCAAGCACTGTGTGTAGGGAAAGGGATCTTGGGTAATGTGCTGTAGATGTACATGATTGCACCCCACATATGATATATCACCACACAGCAAGTAAGAGCAATTTGTATAGGTCCTTTATTTATGGTTAACTTTAAACTTATAAGCTGTAAAGACATCTATTTATTTTATTTTTTTATCATTTCAATCATTTTAAAATTGTAAGCTCCGTGAGCAGGGCCCCCTTATTACACTGAAAAAATACAAAAAGGTACAGCGCTAAGTGTATATATGATCACCAAAAAGGTAAATAATAAGTGAATGAAAGAACACAAGTTCAATAAAAGTCCATAGAAAGACTCAAAAAATCAAATGAGTCCACAATTCGTATGTAAACAGTGATATTTGAAAGTAGAAATCCTCCACCGTAGAAGACACCTGATAAAAATATAGTTGTAGTCTCCTTACCAGATGGTAGGACCGGTATTGCAGCGGTCTTATAGGGCCCAGGGATATTTAAAAGTCCTCCCAAAAGACTGACTCAGATGCTGGAATAGGTCTCATGAACTAAGTGCGTACCACCAAATGTAATCCCTTCAGGCTCCCATGCAATGAGAAACAATAAAGAGCCACATAGTGTAAATCCATATAATGTACAGGGTTTAATGAGGTAAAAAATGTGCACTTACAATGAGTAGAGTATCAAACAGCATGTAGATAAAATAGGGGGGGGGGTTTGTTTGGGGTGGCGTCTCCTCTATGTTTTCCTCCGTCTGCTCAGCACTCCATCGCGTTATGTCTCCGGGTAGTGCGTGATGACGTCACAAGCTAGGCCACTATGTGGCTCTTTATTGTTTCTCATTGCATGGGAGCCTGAAGGGATTACATTTGGTGGTACGCACTTAGTTCATAAGACCTAGTCCAGCATCTGAGTCAGTCTTTTGGGAGGACTTTTAAATATCCCTGGGCCCTATAAGACCGCTGCAATACCGGTCTTACCATCTGGTAAGGAGACTACATCTATATTTTTATCGGGTGTCTTCTACGGTGGAGGATTTCTACTTTCAAATATCACTGTTTACATACGAATTGTGGACTCATTTGATTTTTTGAGTCTTTCTATGGACTTTTATTGAACTTTTGTTCTTTCATTCACTTATTATTTACCTTTTTGGTGATCATATATACACTTAGCGCTGTACCTTTTTGTATTTTTTGTGTTCTTTTACTTTGGTTATAGGTAATAGGTACTGGCAGCTTCCTACATTCACGTGTTATTCACAACTTATTATATGTTAGCGCAGTGTTTTTTTCTACCACTAGTGGTTGGAAAATCCTTTTTTTTCATTTTGCCCCTTATTACACTGGTCTACAAAGAGAAAGCCTTGAAAAATATAGTAGCTAAATTTTAACAGAATTGGGTCACTAATAATAATAATGAGGGCCCTAACTCTTGTCCTGATCCCTATTTTGCATCCGAAAGATAGGTGGTATGCTGTTCCTTGGAAATGTAAGGCAATGACACTTTTGTAAGCCACCAGAGGTAACTATATGATGCATCTGACCAAGACAAATGTGCCCTGCAATAAAAGAACAATAAATTAAGCCCTGTAGACACGGGCAAGCATCTTGTCAGGAAAAAAAACATTGTTTTTCCTGATGAGATTCTTGGGAAAAATCTCTTACCACCCAAGTGTACAGACTCTCGTTTCAAAAGAACCACGGTTCTCTTGAAAGGAAAGAACGCGATAACGTCATCGTGTGCGACGAGCATGCGCTCATCACATTCGATGCCGTCGCCGCCATCTTGCTGCACCCTACCTATGATTAGGAAGCTACCGTGCATGCGTCAAAGTAATTTCGAGCATGCGCGGGTTTCCACAGCGACAGGTAAGTATACACACTCTCAGGTTTCTCAGCAAGAAAACTGCCGAGAATCTCACAACGAGAAAAATAGAGAACATGTTCTCTATTTTTCTCATCGAGATTCTGGGCAGATTTCCAGACGAGAAACCTGAAAGCCTCGTACACACGCTCGGTTTACTCGGCAAGAAAGCTCTGCCAGCAATTTTCTTGCTGGTTCTTGCCGAGAAAAACAAGCGTGTGTACGAGGCTTTACAGTTCTTTTGTCTCAAAGTGAAGATAAATGTATACACCTCCATTTTCATTGTTCTACGATTTTCATTGTTCTACGATATTTTGTTGAGGTTATGATCATCAGACACCTCCCTCCCTTGTAGGCAAATATACCCGCCTGTGTAAAAAAAAAAATATTGTGAAATATCTTGAAAACTTTAGCCAACCAGGACCTTTATCACCTGTTTTCAAATTCATCTAATCAAAATATGTAAGAATTCACAAATTTTATCTCGGAGGTCGATCATTTGCCAAAATTTGTAGACCAGTGTTATAGAATTGAACAATGTAATCATACTGTTCCCCTTTACATTGTTAAGCTATGCGCAAACTGTTGGTGCTATATAAATTAGGGGGTTGTAATAATAATAATAATAATTTTAAGTATCACAAATTTTAGTAATTTCACAGGTGCATGCAGTTTTGAGACGTAACATATTTGGTATCTTTTCATTCAACACCGGCTCCTCTCTTATTTTTCAAAGAAAAACAAATTCGGGATTAAATTGTGTTTTGTGTGCAATAACTAATTTTAGTGTATTTTTAACTAAAATAATACATTTAATAAACAGTTGCGCAAATATTGTGAGATATAACTACCATCTCTACATTCTATAAGGCCTCTATGCTTATATCTTTTACCTCTTTCCTGCCCAGGCCACTTTTCAGCTTTCAGCGCTGTCACACTTTAAATGATAATTGTGCGGTCATGAAACACTGTACACAAATAAAAATGTTATCTTTTTATTTTTCACATAAATAGAGCTTTCTTTTGGTGATATTTAATCACCACTGAGTTTTTTATCTTTTGCTAATCAAACGAAAAAAAGACCCAAAATTTGGAAGGGAAAAAAAGGCGTCACTTTGCATACTACATTTCTTTGGTGAAAATAACCCAAATCAGAGTATATTATTTGGTCTGTAAGAACATTTTAGAGTCCACAAACTATGGTATATGCATCTGAAAATTGACCAATCCTGATATGCTGACAACCTATCCCATTTCTTGAGGCCTGAAAATGCCAAGAGAGTACAAATGACCCATTTTTGGAAAGTAGACAGTCAGATGTGTTTAGTAAGAAGCATGACATGTTTTTTTTTTGCCAAATTGTTTTGAAACATTAAGACATTTTTACAAATTAGCTTTTTCCACAATTGTCACAATTGCAGTACAATGTCATCATATAGCTCAGTGTTCAGGGACACTGACTGGTGAAAGTATGTACTACTCTGGAGGTGATCAGTTTTTTTTTTTTTACACACTAAAAGTGAATATCACTGTTATAAACAACCATTTTTTTCTGAATGAAATCCATTCATTCAGTGCGTACTATAGTGATTAGCTATTGGCATGTGACTTAAAGGGTTTGTAAAGGATTTTTTTTTAATCTTAATAGCTTCCTTTACCTTAACCTCCCTGGCGGTATGATTCTGTCAGAAAAAACATGCTGAAAGCGGTACCATTATTTGCAAGGAAATTTGGCGTTTTATATTGTGGGTCTGTAATTTTTAGAAATAACTCACTTAAATCTGACCAAACAAGATTCTAATAGGCATCCCGAGTATGACATTTTTTTTAAAACAAAATTATAAATTATAATATAATAAATAATTATAAATAATTATAACAAATAATAATATAATTATAATAAAAATTATTCAATAATGTAATCAAATCAAAATCACTGAAATTTTCTCAGTTGCAGAATTGTTGCTGTCATTATTTTTTTTTTATGACGAATTTCCCCACAAATCGCTATCGCACAATTCTGCAAGTGATTATAATTTATTATCGCTGTTTTTTAGCTGATCTAAAACTATTTTTGACATAAAGGGTCACTTTTGGTTGCTATGGACAATCTACAGTTTGCAGGGAGAAAGAAACGTTTTTATTATATAAAATGACATGCATGACACAGGACAGACCACTAGGGACAAGGGGGTGTGTGTTTTTTTTACATACAGTACTGTAATCTATAAGATTACAGTATACTGTATGTATAGTGTTTGTTTACTTTTTTGAATTTGGCGCCGTTCTCCGTCCCCGTGCGTCGTAACGTCGCAGGGAACGGAGATCGGCGTCACACGGAGGCACTGTGTGAATCGAGCGAGGTCCCGCTCTCTCACACAGCGCGGTGGCATCGCTGGATCCAGGGACAAGGTAAGTAAACCATGCCTGTGGATCTAGCGAGGCAAGCCCGAGTCTGACTCGGGGTTACCGCTCGCAGCAGGAAAATCTAACCCCGAGTCAGACTCGGGAATACCGCCAGGCAGGTTAATGCAGTGCTGTTTTCATGTCCTCATTGTTCGTTTTTGCTCTCAAGTTGCTGTAATTCTTCTCTGATCTCCACCCTTCCTGGTTGTCTGTTTCCTGATGACCACAGTGCTGGGAGCTTTCTCTCTGTGGTCACTAACTTCAAGGAGGTGTGATTACTGTGTGTCTAGTTTCTAGTTTCGTTTTCCAAACCATCACTGCTCTGTGGCTCTGTATGCTCTGTAAGGCAGAGAGGCAGGAAACTAAATGCAAAAACTAAACTAGAAACTACAGGTACATTATATAATAGATTTGTATCTCTTTTTAATCGTTTTTAAAAGGAATCAGTTAACTATTATGTCTCTATACCCTGTAAACAGTCATTTCAGCATATTTTTTTTATTTATTTACAACTCCTTTAAATGGGTGAATCTAGAATTGTAGAACCCCCTTCATCAAGGCTAATAAATTACATAACTGTTTTATTTTAAGAGATGTTTAACTCTGATGGAGAGCCAAGGGCAAGGCTATGCCCTGAAGCTATTTTCTTTTGTGTACAGTCTTCCAACTGATTTTATACTAGAATAAAGTTGGATCTAAACAATAATATCTTAGTGTGGTGTTTCAATTCTAGTTTTTCTTATTTCAGGAGTTGTTATTAAACCTTTTACATTCATTCATACATTTAACCTTGATGCAAAACAATAATACAAGCGACTGTTATGAGTAACAGAAAACGTTACAAGTACAGTCGTGCAGTTGTTCAATATGTCATTTTTTTTGGTCCACTTTCTATTTTCCTAGATGTCAGCAGTTTTCTACATCCCACAGACTGTGAAAGGAATGTTTACTCCACTTTGGGTGTTTCCACTCAGTGTTTGCCATGCGTTACAGCTTCCACAATTGAAACCATTGGCAGTACTGTACACAGTATTGCTCCACTTCATCATTAACACCTTAAACATTATTTTTTACCTGTTTCATCCTCTTGAACTTTCTTCTATTATTGTTCCTTATACACCTTCTATTATTTTCATTATAAAGTTCCACGCATTATCTTGGGTTGTGTATGTTACACAAGTGCTCCAGATGTGGCTGACTGCAGTGAAGAATCTCTTTCATATCCCAAAGAGAATATTGTGTTTGAACAGTGAATGTTTGTCAACTCATACTATGATCAGCGAGATGCCTCTAATCCCTGTGTTTGCTAAAGAGCCAAGAACTAATAGTATTCTTGTTCTGAGGGTAAGAGTTCTGAATACATCTCTTCATGCTTAACTTGCACCTGTCACTATGTTTTATCTTCTTACTCAAAATGTATAACAAGAAGCTGTGCTTGCTGCTTTTAAATACATGGTTAGCCATGTTTATTGTATAGGCGAGAATGACAAGTTATTGTAGAATACGTATTTTATGTGTATAAAAGAGCAGGCCTAAAAAAAATATGTCAAACCAAAAATGTTTACTAAAAAAAAAAATTCTGTATTTATTGCTTTTGTAGAGTTTCTTATTGGTAAAATGTCAGCTAGACATGCAACAAGGGGTAATCTCTCTATCAGAGCTCCATATAGCCATAAAACCCAATAGGGTTTTAACCCCCTCCCAACTCTATTGAAAATGAAGAACATCGTTTTGATTTCCTATGCACTTTACTTTACTCTATCAATATTCTCATTCTTAAAACTGGTGTTGACAATACAATGTAAAGGTTATCCTACAATCTAGGGACAGCTGAGCTGGGTTCCGAGATTCCTGTTTGATATGATTGTGGGGTGAGAAGACTGTATGTTTTTATGGGTGAAGATCAATTGTGGTGTTATGGGATGGCCATATCTATTTTTTGGAAGGTAGGATTCAGCAAAGAGGTGTTGTAAAATGAAAACCTTTGTCACTATCTTGTGATTGTATCTCTTGAGTGTGATGGTGTGAAATATGTTCTTCATCCTTAGCAAGCATTTTTTTTATATTGACTGTTTGAAGGTCATACTTTTTGGAAAGTCTGGTGCTCTTGTTTATACAGCCATGACCAAATACAGTAAACATGTAACTGATGTTCGTGTCTTCAAGGTTTAGTAGTGCACAGGGTATGATGGGGGGGGGGGGGATTATGTGCAGAAAAAGATTGCATAAGGTATAATCGCAGACAGTATGTGTAGAAAAGAAAAAAAAACATAGGAGTGCCTTCCCAAATCTCTTGCTACATATTTCGAAAAACATATAAGTCTGCAGGTACATTGATATTAGAAAATGGTAAATTCTTAATAAAATAAAATGAGTGGGGTGGCAGGATGAAAGCAGTCAGGTTACAAAAGTGACCTCCTGATTCCTACAATGAATGAGACATGCAGTGATTGTCACCAGCCATATACATCAGCAGTTCCCCAATTTTTTGGCACTAGGGACCGGTTTCACAGCAGGCAATTTTCCCAGGGATCAGGGGGTTAATGGGAGGGGATATTCACTGAGTCTATCCTCGGCTCCCCTTTACATCACAGCCCACCCTTTACTTTACAGTGCCCCTTTACAGTCGATTAAAGAGGAGCCAGGAGAGGACACATCATCTCCCACTGTGCGGCCCGGTCATCCACAGTGCCGGGCCTGGGGCATGGGGACCGCTGATATACATGACACTTAAGGTAAATCAACTCATTCAAACTTCATTCATAGAGGGAAAGTGAGAGATTAAGAAAAATAAACCTTGTTATCAGTGTGGAACTTGGCACAAGGAAGTCTTTCACTTTCAAAAGTTGTTTAGGATATAAACGTGACGTGTCCCGGGACCCTTTTGTGCAGATGATGTCTGTCTCTCCAGTCGTCCATCACGCACTTGAAGTAACCTGTCCAGGCACCCAGCAGTACCCAAAAAATAAGCAGAGGGCTCCAGATGGTGTAAAAACCCTTAAGGTATTTATTGGAGGCACACAGTACCCAACCATCCGGGGCCCCGGGAAAAAGTCCAATTGCATTGAAACCGGTCGGGGCGAGGATACACCGAGTTTCACTGCAAATTTTATATTGATGTTGCGTTTTTTTAATAGTTTTTTTTATTGTACTGTGCATCACCCTAAGGTTGGGTGCTGTGTTCCTCCAATAATTACCTTAAGGGTTTTTACACCATCTGGAGCCCTCTGCTTATTTTTTGACAGAAAAATGGGGATATGTGGGACTTTAACTGCTTGCTGACCAGCTGCCACAGTTATACGGCGGCAGGTCGGCTCTGCTGGGCGAGAGCATGTAGCTATTTGTTACCTCGCCCAGCAGCCAATAGGGGCACGCGCGCCCCCGACTCCCATGCGTGTGCCCGACGGGCGTGATCGCCGCTGGGCACACGCGATCGCTCGTTACAGAGCAAGGACCGGGAGCTGTGTGTGTAAACACACTGCTCCCGGTTCTGTCAGGGAGAGAAATGCTGATCTTCTGTTCATACAATATATGAACAGAAGATCAGTCATTTCCCCTAGTCAGTCCACCCCCTACAGTTAGAACACACCCAGGGAACATACTTAACCCCTTCCCCACCCCCTAGTGTTAACCCCTTCACTGCCAGTGGCATTTTTATAGTAATCCAATGCATTTTTATAGCACTGATCACTATAAAAACAATGGTCCCAAAAATGTGTCAAAAGTGTCCCAAGTGTCCGCCATAAGGTCGCAGTACTGAAAAAAAATCGCTGATCACTGCCATTACTAGTAAAAAAAAAATATTAATAAAAATGCCATAAAAATACCCCTTATTTTGTAAACGCTATCAAACCAATCAATAAACGCTTATTGCAATTTTTTTTTAATGAAAAATATGTAGAAGAATACGTATCGGCCTAAACTGAGGAAAAAAAATGTTTTATATATATTTTTGGGGGATATTTATTATAGCAAAAAGTAAAAAATATTAATTTTTTTCAAAATTGTCGCTCTATTTTTGTTTATAGCGCAAAAACTAAAAACCACAGATGTGATCAAATACCACCAAAAGAAAGCTCTATTTGTGGGGAAAAAAGGACGCCAATTTTGTTTGGGAGCCACGTCGCACGACCGCGCAATTGTCAGTTAAAGCGACGCAGTGCCAAATCGCAAAAAGTGCTCTGGTCTTTGACCAGCAATATGGTCCGGGGGTTAAGTGGTTAAATGAGAAAGCAACGGGGAATTTTGTGCCTCCACCCCTAAATGCTATGCAAAAAAGGAGGGAGGGTGGTACTTCGAATGAGGTGCCAGACAATTCCATACATGATTGTAAAAAATTATATTTAATATTAAACAAAAGATAGTGCATGGATCAACCCGTATAAATGCATAATAGCACATTGCCATATATAATTCAAAATAACAGCATACATATTGTGAATTATAACCAACATGACACAAAAAATAAGTATTGTACATCACCGTCCCCCAAATGGAATAGACACCCACCCTCCTCCCTTCTTTTTTGCATAGCATTTAGGGATGGAGGCGCAAAATCCCCCATTGCGTTCTCATTTAAAGTCCCACATATCCCTATTGTTCTGTTACTGAATAGGGATGGAGGGGTGTGTGGCTCTAGAGCCTTCACTTCCTTGTATCTGACCCATAGTGGTCAAGTTACTACACACCAAATATAACACAGCTGATATTGATGGATACATTGCTGCTGTGATTGTCTCTGCTCCTTTTGGCAGATTTGTTTCCCTTTTTTCTGCAGCCGACAGGTTAGCCTGTGTTTTGTTTTCCCAGGAGTTATGATGCACGCTGGGTGCCCTCCCTCTCCCCTCTTTCCCATACAATATGGGGGGTGGGGGATTTTGCGGGCGTTCTCATCAGCACCACGCCTCCCGCGCCATGCGTGTGACGTCCGATGGGTGTCCCCCCACGCAGGCATGTGCTATTTCAGCTGAGCTGACACATGGTGAGTAGGTCTGGCAGCTGCCGTGCTGTCTCTCCCTCATTGTCATGCCAGTGTGACGCTGGATGGGAACCTGGCCGCTGGGCTCACCCTGCAGTTCCCCTTCAGTGCTAAGCAGTCTCACGCTGCACTCCAGCTTTGGTTTATATCCCATTAGGAAACATGTGGGTAAATACATATTTTTATACTCGGGTGATGGGCTTATTCTATAGTACTACAAAAAGTGTATCACAAAGCGGCCTACAATACACAGCTCAGCGCCAAGAGGATGTAAATCTTCTTTACAGATCCAAAAATAAATAAATAATATTTCCTCTAGCTTCAACAAGTCAAGAGAAAAACAGAGAGCGGCTGTTTAGAATAAACAAAATGTTAGAAAAGTATTCATGACACTAAAGTAAAGACAAACAGCGCTAATGTTGGATATAGCAGGTGGCCAACACCACCATGAGGTAAATAATAGATAAATAGTTTAAAGATAATGTCCAAAAGTAGTCCTTAAAGAGATAGGTAGCGTGCACCTTCCACCACACTCTCACGATCCACCAAGTGTGAACACTCTCCCCTCAGGGGTTTAAACTCACCAGAGAATTTCAAAAGACAAGCCTTTCAATAGAATGATTCATCATATGAAGACTGCTGCGGTATACATCTATTTAGGGAGCCACTTGTATGGAATCAGCCTCAGATATAGCAAATAGACACGGAAAGAGCAAACATAGCGTAATCCTGTTTATTTAGTATTCACCCCTTCCATCAAGTTCCCCCATACACGCCCACCGTAGAAGTCAACGTATGACGAAACTAGTCAAGGGTGTGAGCTACACGACACGCCGGAAATGACGCTTGTGCTTCACTGAAGGGAACCAGGAAGCATCTTACTACCTGGAAACCAGCCGGTGACTCAGGCAGGGAACGCTGATCGGGTCTAGGATCTGGTGACGTTTTTACATTTCCAATGTTCTTGACTTTTTATGCAAATGTACGTATAATGTATGGGGGAACTTGATGGAAGGGGTGAATACTAAATAAACAGGATTACGCTATGTTTGCTCTTTCCGTGTCTATTTGCTATATCTGAGGCTGATTCCATACAAGTGGCTCCCTAAATAGATGTATACCGCAGCAGTCTTCATATGATGAATCATTCTATTGAAAGGCTTGTCTTTTGAAATTCTCTGGTGAGTTTAAACCCCTGAGGGGAGAGTGTTCACACGTGGTGGATCATGAGAGTGTGGTGAAAGGTGCACGCTACCTATCTCTTTAAGGACTACTTTTGGACATTATCTTTAAACACCTGGGAGTGGCTATTCATCTATTATTTACCTCATGGTGGTGTTGGCCACCTGCTATATCCAACATTAGCGCTGTTTGTATTTTAACACTGGAATGGACATTGTCTTAACTTTAGTGTCATGAATACTTTTCTAACATTATTCTATAGTACATTGCTTTCTATTTATACCATTATGGTAACAAACCACTTACTTTATTGTATACAATATAGAAACCCCCATCTACTGTTATATCAAGATTTTCCCATATGAACATATCGTTTTTGGGGGACTGCGTGTGTGCTCCTGGTTCTCGCTTGGGTCCTTTCCTCAGCTCCCGTGCTGGACATATTTATCTGGCCGACCTCCGGCAGGTGGTATCGCATGGTCTCATTATCAGTTCTTATGTGAGTATTCTCAGTTTTGGCCATGTATCTGTTTATCATTATCCTAATACCCCCCCCTCCCCAGTTGGTAGATACATCATACTATATTGGCTCCTAAAGAGTGGATAGTAGTCCATGAAACTTTGTCGAGCTTATTTTGATGCATCCCCATCATATTTATGATTCTAGATGGTTTTATTGCTTTATCAATCATTATATAATGTCAATGTCTATTCCATTTGGGGGACTGTGATGTACAATATTTATTTTCTGTATCATGTTGGTTATAATTCACAATATGTATGCTGTTATTTTGTATTTTATATGCCAATGTGCTATTATGCATTTATATGGGTTGATCCATGCCCTATTTTTGGTTTAATATTAAATATAATATTTTACAATCATATATGGAATTGTCTGGCTCTACCCCACGCACCTCATTCAAAGTCCCACCCTCCCCCCTTTTTTTTGCACTGTTTATTTTTTGGGTACTGCTGGGTGCCTGGACGGGTTACTTCAAGTGCGTGATGGACGGCTGGAGAGACGGGGCCAGATTCAGAAAGCCGCGTGCAAAGTTGCGGCGGCGTAACTTTTCTTATTTACGTTAAGCCGCCGCAACTTAACACGCAAGTGCTGTATTCACAAAGCACTTGCGTGTTAAGTTGCGGCGGCGTAGCGTAAATTGGGCGGCCTAATTCAAAATAGGCGGGTAGGGGGCATCTCCTATTTAAATTAGGCGCGTCCAAACAATGTAAACATTTTCAAATTTCCTGCGGTCACGACGTCCATACTTAACATAGGATGCGCCTGCTTTGGGCAGCTTTATCTTTACGCCGGGAAAACCCTTAAGTAAACAGCGTAAAGTGACTGCGTCGGGCCCGCGTACGTTCGTGAATTGGCGTATCTCGCTCATTTACATATTCTCGGCGTAAATCAGCGAGAACGCCCCCAGCGGCCATTTTAAAATTGCAGTTAAGATCCGACGGTGTAATACAATTACGCCTGTCAGATCTTTGCTGCAAACCGGCTTATCTTGTTTTCTGCATACAGAAAAACAGATAAGCCGGCGCAAAGTGTGAGTTATGCCGGCGTATCACTGATACGCCGGCATAACTCTTTCTGAATCTGGCCCACGGACATCATCTGCACAAAAGGGTCCCGGGAAACGCCACAGTTGCCAATTCCCATTGCACTGCTGACCTTCCATAATTGAGGGTCCACCTGTTGCGGTAAGGGCACATCCATATTTCAATGTTGGTGATGTCACAAGGTGAGGGATTTCTTTGGATTATCTACATACAGCACTTGAACCAAATAATGTTTTGCATTTCATTTTCTCACTTGGACTGTTCAATGCAGAATTTTTTGTTATTTTGAGAGTTTTTAGTGCAAATTTTTTTGGTTTATAATAGCTTAAACACAGTTTTAAATAATGAACATAGTGAGAAAATAGAAGTAAACAGTATTGAATATTTATCTGTCCCTGGGGGTTGTTTAGGATTATCTTGAAAAAAGATGATAGACATAAATAGGGAAGAAGTTTTTTCTATAAATACAACAGTCTAAATATAATGTACACAATACTTATATTATCTATAATAACATGTAAATAAAAATGCAAACCATATTAAAGTCATATATTAAAGTCATATATGCAAACAATATACTGGAGTAGGGTAGCGTCTATGCTACATACTGTAGGCACCAAAGATTCCAACACATAACGTTGGCTGTAGAATTATAAGAAAATAATTATGCAGTGTGAAACTTTGCCTCTGTGCAGGAGCTTCCTTTATTAATGACCTGTGTTGCCTTTTGAGTTTTTTTTGTGTAATCTCCATTAGCCACTGTAAATAGATATTTGTATAAATATATTTTTAAACAAATTACAAAGTTGAAAGTATTAGATCTTAGTTTGATATAGGTTTACTGTAAATACATATGGGAACAATGGTTCAGGTTTTTAGTGTGATTGCTTGAGTTATGAGATAACTTTGAAGTCAAGGCATGTTTCGATGTACTGGACGTGTCTCAGCGAATGTTCTATTATTTACCAGTCCTAATACTGTATGCAGGAAGTGACAACAATTAAATTCATTACCTTATTGCAGACTTTACGGGGCCAAAGTAATTATTTAGAGCAGGTCATTTGAATCTCTTTGGTTATCACTATTCCCACTTTAATGGATCCTGTCTTTAGGTATGCAGCGGGAATGACCATCTGTCCGAGAATGCATCATTTGCCCAAGCTATGACCCTGCATACCTAATGTTCCCTCCAAAAAAGATTATAACCTTGCATACTTAAAGTGATTGTAATGAAATCATCTCGTGAAACAAACCCTTCAGTTTAAAATAGAAATGAAAGGGAAAACATTTGTGTATAGATATAGAAACAAATTATACAGTGCCTTGAAAACGTAAATGTATTTTATTGGGATTTTACATGATAGACCAGTTGCACATAATTGTTAAGTGTATGGAAAATACAAAAAAAAATCTGAAAAGTGTGGCGTGCATTTGTATTCAGCCCCCCCCCCCCTTGCGTCAATACTTTGCCACCACCATGTTTCACGTGGGAATGGTGTGTTCAGGGTGATGTGCAGTGTTAGTTTTTTTTTTAGTTCTTAATAATGCTCTCCTTGCCCAGCCTGTCAATTTTGGTGGACAGCCATATCTTTAGTTGTGCCATACTCTTTCCATTTTCAGGCGATGGATTAAACAATGCTACATGAGATGTTCAAAGCTTGGGATATATCTTTGTAACCTAACCCTGCTTTAAACTTCTCCACAACTTTATCATTGACCTGTCTGGTGACCTTCATGATGCTGTTTGTTCACTAGGGTTCTCTAACAGACCTCTGAGGCCTCGTACACACGACCGAACATGTCTGCTAAAAACTGGTCCACGGACCAGTTTCCGCGGACATGTTCGGTCGTGTGTAGGGCCGACCGGACCGGATTCCCGGCCTAGCAGACAGGTTTCCAGCGGACCAATGTTTCCTAGCATGCTAAGAAACATGTCCGCTGGAACCATGTCCGTCGGACATGTCTGATGGTCAGTACGACTCATCGGACATGTCCGCTCGGCCGAAATCCTGCGCATGCGTCGAACTGATTCGACGCATCCGTGGAAGCATTGAACTTCCGCGTCAGAGAACGTCGGTGTCATCTACGTCACCGCGTTTTCTGTCCGCGGGGATTTCGGTTTGATGGTGTGTACAGCAATCAGACCGAAATCTCCGAGTGGACATGTCCGATGAAAACGGTCCGCGGACCATTTTCATCGGACATGTCCCCTTGTCTGTACGAGGCCTGAGGGTTTCACAGAACAGCTTGTATTTATACTGAGATTACACACAGGTTGGGTCTATTTACTAATTAGGTGACTTCTGAGGCAATTGGTTTCACTGGATTTTAGTTAGGGGTTAACGGAGTGGGATGAATACAAATGCACGGCACACTTTTCAGATATTTATTTGTAAAAAACTGTGACAAAATGTGAAAAATCTCAAGGGGTATAAATAGTTTTTTAAGGCACTATAAATACCCTTTTTCCCTTTTTTATAAATGATCACATTTCCTCTGTTTTCAGCTGCATAAGAGCTAATGGGGAGGAGAAGCAGCAGCATCATACTGAGCTTACCAGTGAGTGGCTGTGTAACGGGGGTGTGTCAAGACAAGTCTAATCATTGGAGGAGAGTACACTGAGTTCTCAGCATAGCTAGAGAACTGACCATGGTGTGCTCTCTTGCTTAGTGTGGTTAGTTTTTAAGAGGAAAGCAGAGGGACTGGCAGGAACCAGGGACTTCACATAAATAGAGCAATACAAAGATAACAAGCTACTTCCTCATATAATAAACCAAAAAGACAGCTGCACCTGGAGAGAGTAAAGCTCCCAACTAAAGCAACCAAGTGGTTAATCAGACAGTAATGAGACTTGTTAGAGTAAAAAACGTATGCTTATTTAGAAAATTGTTACGATAAAAAAGAGTATGTATCTCTTGTTGGGGGCACAGTGTATCATAGGCCCCGCACCATACCAATGAAAACAAACACAAAAAACAAGTAACAAGGTCACAGATATCCATGTCCGGACTGGTGGGACTGAGTGGGATGCTATGCCACGAAGGGAGGTTGATGAAGACATCACTCCACTCCAAATACCAGCACTTGCACCTATAATTAACTCAAAACCTTGGAGCAGATCACGTAGTGGAGTTCTCCTGATACCACACAGGCACTGGACGGCATAGTGCGTGTTTATTTCAGCCGGCACGGAAGCCTTGAGTTTGACAAGCCTTGAGTTTTGCTGCATAAAACTTGTGAAGGAAGTAGAGAGTATAGAGAGAAGGGGAAGGTTTAGGTATGTGGTACAGAATGCACAAAAAGTATTCAAAGTTCCAGTATTCACCACTCACTCCTGAGTGGGTATTGCTCACCCAGATAGACCCCTCTCACATGGCCTAGCAGCTGGAATGATGCACGGACAGTTTCGAAAACAGTCTCTGCCACAGACCGTCTGAGAACACAGAATGGATAGTCAGGAATCCTCTGCCACAGGATTTAAAGTCCCAAACTTCCTGCCTTACAGCCAAAGAGCCTTTAAGCTAATCCGGCGGACTGTAAGACAATTTGCATAGCGGGTCCCTTTTTCTTAATGAGGTTACCAGGCCTATGCCGAGACATCAGCTTGCCTTGCTTGTCTCGTCCAGGGCAGGTCCTCCCCTGGTTTCCTTCGTTAAGAAACTTCCTCCACTTGGATGGACAGCTTGGGATCCTCTGTAGAACCATAGGCCCCAGCCAGCATAGCTGGGCCTACTTGATAGGAACACAGCCTCAGACCAACGTGGTTACGAGACTGGAATCACACACACCATCTCGCACCAGGAGGGCCACGAGGCGAAGGACCCCGAAAATTGGCGTCTGGCCCTTAAGTACCCCCTCCCAGCATGCACAGCGAGGCACCACTCCCACTGGGCTGCTGCCGGGAAGGGTCACTCAACACACTATGGTTTGTCCGAGTTCCAGCATGAGCCTGAAGTGGTAACGTCACCTACAGGCAACAAGGGAAAACTTCTACCGAGCACAACCACAGCCAGAACAGGGGCAAATTTACACAGAATTAACAGAGTCTGAGCCCAACTATTGGCTCAGATACCCCTAAATTTACAATAGTGCCCGACTCATTGGGAGACCAGCGCTACATAAGCAACTGCAGTCCCCATAGATTGCCTTCCATTCACTGTACAAAGTGACGACAAGTATACCGCGATTTTGAGTGAATGTCTAACATAACTTGTAATGTACTTTCCGGTCTCTGAATCATGGCTTGGAATGGCAAATCATAGTGGTTTTCCTATGTTCTAGACTTCTCTCTATAAAAGTCAGGTTCCCCAGCAGTCTTTTGTCATTGTGTGTTGGAGAGACCTGGAATAGAGATGGAAAGATTACAGATTGCTTGAAGAGGGAGATAGTTGATGCTACACAATACAATGCTACTGCTGAACACTGCTATATTTACAGGTAGTCCTATACACAGTCCATTGGAGCATTGGAGAGACCTGCAGTAGATAGGGAGAGATCAGAGTGCTTGAGGGGTTAGATAGTTGCTGTTATACAAAGCAGTACTGCTGCAAAATAGAGATATGTTTACTCGTTGATGTCCACAGTCAGGGTGGGTTGGACAGACCTGGCATATAGGCAGGGAGAGATCAAAGACTGTTTTCAGGAAGAGACAGTGCTGGTCCTTAATGCTGCTATATGTACAGTCAGTCATATACACAGTCCATACCTACCAACTTTTTGAGATGAGAAAGAGAGACACCTATTAGTAAAAGTATGCATGTATAAGACCATGGGTATGCACAGACTGTGCACCCTAAAACTCAAACACGCATGCCTTTCTCTTCAGACTCAGCTGCATGGGACAGTGAATAAAAAGGAAGTGCTCTGTGCTCAGCAGGTTCCTGTTCATTCACAAACTGAAGCATATTAAACACAGTTTACTATGCCTCAGTGATGAATGAACACAGTGAGTGTGTTCACTGTGTTCATTTAGAAAAGGAAGATGCTGTTTAAATAACAAATTTACTAGCCCCTTCTCCCACTCTCCATCCTGAAACATCCCCTGAAGCAGCTGGGGGAGAGGAGAGGAGGGAAGCCAGCAGCACTGTTGGGTGGGGGGGACAACAAGGGGGAAGCCTGGGCAGCAGGGGAAATCTGCATTTTTTTCCCAAGGCTCCTAAACTCAACTCCATAAAAGCCTATGTGTCCATGTACACATACTGTAGGCTTTTACAATCGTTTAGACCCCTTTCACACTTGTACGACTTGTTCTGTGACTTGGGACTGAAAAGTTTCATGACAAGTCATCCCCCACTATTTCCAATGAGTAGTATTCATACCTGTGTGACTTTAAGTCGCAGCTACTTTAACCACTTCAGCCCCGGAAGGATTTACCCCTTTAATGACTAGGCATTTTTTTGCGATTTGGCACTGTGTTACTTTAACTGATAATTGCATGGATTTATTCATCAGTCTAGGCCAATATGTATTCTTCTCCATATTTTTGGTAAAATATATTGCAATAGGCCTATATTGATTGGTTTGCGCAAAAGTTATAGCATCTACAAAATAGGGGATAGATTTATGTCATTTTTATTATTATTATTGTTTTTACTAGTAATAGCGGTGATCAACGATTTTTGGCGGCACTGCGACATTGTGGTGGACAGATCAGACACTTTTTTTGGACCAGTGACATTATTACAGAGCTAAACATATGCTCTAATCACTGTATAAATGACACTGTCAGGGAAGGGGTAAACACTAGGGGGGTGATCAAGGGGTTAAATGTGTCCTAGGAAGGGGCTTTCTAACTGTGGGGGGAGTGGACCGACTGGGAGTACAGAGCGATTGCTGTTCCTGATCACTTGGAACAGATTATCTCTCTTTACTACCCTGTTAGAACAGGTATCTGCTTTGTTTGTGCCTGTCTGAAGAGTGATTACGGGTGGCCGGACCCACGCATCAGCTTCCGGCCGTGCAGTGGGCGTGCTTGCAGTGTCTTGTGGTCCTTAAGTGGTTAAAGTAGTCCCTACACTACTTTGGTCCGACTTTGATGTGAATTGAGGTCCATAGACCTCAAGATTGCACAGGCATTGCTTCAAATCGTGTCAAAGTCGCGTACAAAATCACAGAAAAAAATGCACGACTTTCTGATTGCACAAGTGTGAAGAGGGCCTTAGGACCTGCTGCAGTTAGGGGAGGTTCAACCTCTCTTAACCTTCCTCTCCAAAATGAGGAAGAATCGCTTTCAGGATAGGAATGTTTTGACTGCTGGCCACAAAACGTGCATGATTGTGGTTAAAATCACAGCGATTTTGCCACGTTTTGCATTTTACCAAGGTCAAAGTAGTTCAAGTGTACATGAAAAATGTTTGCTTTTTGCAGGGTGAATATTATTATTGATATTCCCTAACAATTTATTAGTGTTATCCTAGGTGTCCATGCAAACTATTTTAGTCTAGAAGTTTTTCTGAAACTTTTTGCCAGCAGAAAAAAAAGCTGAAAGCTCCTAACTGCTGCTAAAAGCTGGCACAAAAACGCTTTTATGAGTGTTTTTCATCCAGCATCTTTCTTGAGAATTATAATGTGCATGGAGCCTTATAGAGAAAATAGTATAAGGCCTCGTACACACGACCAATAATCTCGTCGTAAATGAAACATTGTTTTCCTCGACAAAGTTCTTGTCAGGCTTGTCGAGAATCTTATCAAGCTGTCTTTGCGTACACACTGTCAAGACAAAATCTCGTGGTTCTCAAACGTGGTGACGTACAACACATACGACGGCACTATAAAGGGGAAGTTCGATTCCACTGGCACAACCCTTGGGGTTGCTTTTGCTAATCTCATGTTACTGCGTGTTAAGAAAAAGTTTGGTAAGAGACGATTCACGCTTTTCAGTCTGTTACAGCGTGACGAATGTGCTATCTCCATTACGAACGCTACTTTTAACGAAGGTGCGCTCCCGTCTCATACTTTATTCTGAGCTTGCGCGGGTTTCTAAGCATACACACGAACGTGTTTCTCGACGTAAACCAGCCCGACGAGAAACACGACGTGGAAATTGAGACTCCCGATGAGAAAAAAGAGAACTTGTTCGCTTTTTTTCTCGTCGAGATCCACAACAGTTTTCTCGACGAAAAACATACACACGACCGTTTTTCTTGGCTAAAATGTTCTGCCAGAATTTTTCTTGATGGATTTTGCCGAGGAAAGCGGTCGTGTGTACGAGGCCTAACACTAGGAACATTTAATCAGCAGAGGAAATAATATTAGGGAAACCTCAGCACTGTGGGCCAGATTCACAGAAGAGATACGACGGCGTATCTCCTGATACACTGTTGTATCTCTTGACGTATCTATGCGGCTGATTCATAGAATCAGTTCCGCATAGATAGCCCTAAGATCCGACAGGTGTAATTGACTTACACCGTCGGATCTTAGGATGCAATACTTTGGCCGCCGCTGGGTGGAGTTCGCGTCGTTTTCCAGCGTCGGGTATGCAAATGAGGTTTTACGGCGATCCACAAAGGTTTTCACGTTCGTTACGTCGTTGCAAATCTTGTTTTCCCGTCGCAAAGTTAGTCATGTTTTTTCATGCCTTAACTTTACACAGCCCATGTTAAAGTATGGCCGTCGTTCCCGCGTCGAATTTGATTTTTTTTTTCCGGCGTAAGTACGTTACGCACGTCGTGATTCACAAACACGTCGGGCCGCCGTAATTTTGCGCAAAGCACATCGGGAAAATTGCGAACGGAGCATTCGCAGAACGCCCGGCGCGGGAGCGCGCCTAATTTAAATGGTACACGCCCATTTTAATTGGGCGGGCTTGCGCCGGACGGCTTTACATTACACCGCCGCAAGTTTACAGGTAAGTGCTTTGAGGATCAGGCACTTACGCTGAAAACTTGCGGCGGTGTAACGTAAAGACAATACGTTACGCCGCCGGAGTTTTTTGTGAATCTGGCCCTGTGTTACAGTCTATAGAGATTTTTGTGTAAATGGCCAAAAAAATCGGTTTTCAGATGGGCAAACCTTTAGCTGCAGCAGGAGTTGTTTGGCAGCAATAATAATAGCAATCAAAAATTGGGAAAAATTACACTCTAGTAGGGAGACCTACAGTATGTTGTCCGGTACCACATCCTGTATGTAGGTATATGTATACCAAAAAATACTATCTACTAGAAAACTACCAGGACGGTACCATCAAACAAAAGAACGTATATAAAATGTCAATTTGTATTTGTATACAATATTAAACATATCATGTTAAAATCACGAATTAAATAAATATAATAATCTATTGCAACAACCATTATCATCTCCTACAATAGTTGTATAATTTTACCCCAAACAGCCATAATAGAAGTGGGGTGATGAGTTGCTTGTTAGTTCTTCAACATGTTTCACGAGTCTTAGGCCTGCTTTATCAGGAAGACAAGCAATATCAATAAATCTCTGAAAATATAGTAAGGTTTGTATCTAAAACATGTACCAAAAACAAAATGGGAAAGCAACATAAAGGGCAAATGTTGTCATTAATAAGTATCAATAAATTGTTTGATAAAAACAGAAAAGCATTATGGTCTACAATCACAACATCATAGGAGGAATGGAGCCAAGAAAGTTGAAATATAAGGTAAATATATAAAGGTAAATATATAAAGGTGAATTGGTCTTAGATTTGGGAAACCATTGCTGCACAGTATATTGCAAGGTAAAAAACGTTTTGATAAATGGTATGCATTTATATAATAACATGGCTGCAATGAGAGACTATTTACCACCAACAAAATAATATACAGTATATATTATCACATGATATATCAAAGGCCCCCCCCCCCTTCTATTTCAACTGCACCCCTAAGGCCTTGTACACACGGTCGTTCCAAACCAATGAGAATGGTCAGACGGACCGCTTTCATCGGTTCACCGCTGAAGTGGCCTGACGGCCTGATGTGCGTACACACCATCAGTTCAAAAAACGATCGGGTCAGAACCCGGTGACGTAAAACACACGACGTCCTGAAAAAAACGAAGTTCAATGCTTCCAAGCATGCATCGACTTGATTCTGAGCATGCGCGGGTTTTGAACCAATGCTTTTGTGTACTAACCATCGGTTTGGACCGATTGGGCAGCGGTCCATCGGTTCGGTTTTGAAGCATGTTTTAAAATTTTGGACCGAAGGAAAACAGACCGATGGGCTATACACACGTCGGTTTGGACCGATGAAACTGAACCTCGGTCCATTCTCATCGGTTTGGTCCAACCATGTGTACGGGGCCTAAGACGGTGCAGTTGGTGCGTGATGGAAAGAGCTGGAGCATATAAGAAAAACACTGTCGTGTTTGCTTGATTAAAACCTGCCCAGTGTCTCGATCTAAAACTGCAGCCTACTAAAACTGTTTACATACTTGTCCATGGAGTCTGTGCAATATATCTGGCTATTGTCTCTGAAATATTACACTCACATTTTTACAGATTAAACCTGCTTCATCCCTTCCCCTAAAATTGCTGCCTAATAAATCTGCTTTCATAGGGCTAAATTCAGGTAGAATTAGGCGGGCGTAGTGTATCTCGGATACACTACGCCGCCATAAGTTTGAGCAGCAAGTCCTGTATTCACATAGAACTTGCGCCGAAACTTACGTTGGCGCAGTGTAACTGGGCCGGTGTAAGCCCGCCTAATTCAAAATAGGCTGGTTGGGGGGCGTGTTCTAGTAAAATACTAGTGACCCCACGTATTTGATGTTTTTAATGAACGGCGCATGCGCCGTCCGTGGACCTATCCCAGTGTGCATGCTCCAAATGACGTCAGCAAATCGTCATGCTTTCGATGTGAACATAAATTACGGCCAGCCCCCTTCACGGACGAGTTACGCAAACAACGTAAAATTTAAAAATTTTGACGCGGGAACGACGGCCATACTTAACATTGGCTGCGCCATGTATTTGGTGGAATAACTTTACGCCTGAAAATCCCTTACGTAAACGGCGTATCTTTACTGCAACAGCCGGGCATACGTTCGTGAATCGGCGTATCTAGCTGATTTACAAATTCTAGGCGTAAATCAGCATACACGCCCCTAGCGGCCAGCGTAAATATGCAGTTAAGATACGACGGCGTAGGAGACTTACGCCGGTCATATCTTAGCAACATTTAAGCGTATCTCAGTTTGAGCATACGCTTAAAGTTGCGGCGGCGGGGATTCGGACTTACGACGGTGTATCTACTGATACGCCCGTCGTAAGTCTATGTGAATCTACCCCATAATGTGTATTGACTGAACAATGGGCCAGATCCACAAAAGAGATACGACGGAGTAACTGCTGTTACTCCATCGTATCCCTTGTCCTAACTTTGGAACTGATCCACAGAAGCAGTTTTCCAAAGTTAGGCAGAAGATCCGGCATGTGTAATTGAATTACACTGCCGAATCTTAGGATGCAGTACCGCATCCGCCGCTGGGGGCATTTCGAGTCGAAATGCCGCTTCTAGTATGCAAATTAGCACTTAAGGCGATCCACAAAGCTTTTCAGCTTCGTTTTTTCGCCGTAAGTTTTAGTTTGCAAGTGTAAAACTAGGGCTGGTGTTACAAAGTGTAAACTAGTAACACCATGTAAAAGCCCATTCCAGCGACGGCATTTGGTATGCATTCCCGAGGGAGAACTCCACGGCAATTTGTAAAAACAAAACCGGCATGGGTTCCCCCCCAGGAGCATACCAGGCCCTTAGGTCTGGTATGGGTTGTAAGGAGACCCCCCTACGCCGAAAAATCGACGTAGGGGGTCCCCCTACAATCCATACCAGACCCGTATCCAAAGCACGCTACCCGGCCGGTCAGGAAAGGAGTGGGGACGAGCGAGCGCCCCCCCCCCTCCTGAGCCGTGCCAGGCCGCATGCCCTCAACATGGGGGGGTTGGGTGCTCTGGGGCAGGGGGGCGCACTGCGGGCCCCCCCACCCCAGAGCACCCTGTCCCCATGTTGATGAGGACAGGACCTCTTCCCGACAACCCTTGCCGTTGGTTGTCGGGGTCTGCGGGCGGGGGCTTATCGGAATCTGGGAGTCCCCTCAAATAAGGGGGCCCCCAGATACCGGCCCCCCACCCTAAGTGAATGGATATGGGGTACATCGTACCCCTATCCATTCACCTGTAGGCAAAAAGTAAAAGTTATTAAACCCACAACACAAGGGTTTTTAAAATAATTTATTATTCTGCTCCGGAGGCCCCCCCTGTCTTCTTTATTAGCTCTAATACCAGGGGGACTTTTTCTTCCGCTCTCCGGGGGTCTTCTCCGCTCACCCACGTGGTGGGTGCCTACCCACGTGCACCCACCACGTGGGTACCTACCGGAGCATGATGGGACGGTGATGCCTATATTAATGGGATGCAAGGCGCGCTTCATCATTACAGTGACAAGAGGCGACGAGTCAACATCGGAAGAGGGGAGAAGAACAGAAGAGAAGAACCTGACGTCACAGAAGACCGCGATGGCTGCCTGTTACTAATTGAGCTAACACACGAAGATAGCAGGCAGCCAGCGCTGAAGAAGAAGGCACCGGACATCTGCAGAAGAACCGGGGTTCGCCGAGTCAACAGCAGAGAGCGGCGAAGAGAGAAGAAGACCCCCGGAGAGCGGAGAAGCCCCCCCTGGAGAGCGGAAGAAGAAGCCCCCCCCGGAGAGCGGAGAAGACCCCCCGGAGAGCGGAAGAAGAAGCCCCCCCTGGTATTAGAGCTAATAAAGAAGACAGGGGGGCCTCTGGAGCAGAATAATAAATTATTTTAAAAACCCTTGTGTTGTGTGTTTAATAACTTTTACTTTTTGCCTACAGGTGAATGGATACCCCATATCCATTCACTTAGGGTGGGGGGCCGGTATCTGGGGGCCCCCTTATTTGAGGGGACTCCCAGATTCCGATAAGCCCCCGCCCGCAGACCCCGACAACCAACGGCAAGGGTTGTCGGGAAGAGGTCCTGTCCTCATCAACATGGGGACAGGGTGCTCTGGGGTGGGGGGGCCCGCAGTGCGCCCCCCTGCCCCAGAGCACCCAACCCCCCCATGTTGAGGGCATGCGGCCTGGCACGGCTCAGGAGGGGGGGGGGCGCTCGCTTGTCCCCACTCCTTTCCTGACCGGCTGGGTAGCGTGCTTTGGATACGGGTCTGGTATGGATTGTAGGGGGACCCCCTACGTCGATTTTTCGGCGTAGGGGGGTCTCCTTACAACCCATACCAGACCTAAGGGCCTGGTATGCTCCTGGAGGGTGAACCCATGCCGGTTTTTTCTTTGAAAATTGGCATGGAGTTCTCCCTCAGGAATGCATGCCGAGCGACGCTGTCAATTTTTTTTTTTTTTCCGACGCAACTTTTTTAAGCCGGCGCGATCCACAAAACTCGGCGTAACGTAACTTCGCGCATGCGCAGTACGGCCGGCGCGGGAGCGCGCCTCATTTAAATGGGACTCGCCCCATTTGAATAGGAACGCCTTGCGCCGGCGGAATTTTAGTTACACGGCCTGAAATTTCTAGGTAAGTGCTTTATGGATCGGGCACTTAGGTAGAAATTTTAAGGCAGTGTAACTTAAATGGGATTTTTTAAGTTACGCCAGGTTTTTGTGGATCTGGCCCAATATTTCTTACTATTTTGGATTAATACACAGTGGCCCAGATTCTCGTAGATCGGCGTATCTTTGTGCGGGCGTAACGTATCCTATTTACGTTACGCCTCCGCAACTTAGACGGGCAAGTGCTGTATTCTCAAAGCACTTGCTCCATAAGTTGCGGCGGCGTAGCGTAAATAGGCCGGCGTAAGCCTGCCTAATTCAAATTTGGAAGATGTGGGCGTGTGTTATGTAAATGTTATGTGACCCCACGTAAATGACGCATTTTACGAACTGAGCATGCGCTGTCCGTGGACATATCCCAGTGTGCATTGCTCCAAAGTACGCCGCAAGGACGTATTGGTTTTGACGTGAACGTAAATGACGTCCAGCCCCATTCACGGACGACTTACGCAAAACGACGTAACATTTTCAAAATTCAAGAACAACGTCCATACTTAACATTGGTATGCCTCATATAGCAGGGGTAACTTTACGCCGGGAAAAGCCTAACGTAAAGGGCGTATCTGTACTGCATCGGCCGGACGGACGTTCGTGAATTTGCGTATCTAGCTGATTTACATATTTCTAGGCGTAAATCAGCGTACACGCCCCTAGCGGCCAGCGTAAATTTGCAGTTCAGATCCGACGGCGTAAGAGACTTACGCCGGTCGGATCTAATACAAATCTATGTGTAACTGATTCTAAGAATCAGGCGCATAGATACGACCGCTCAGACTCAGAGATACGACGGCGTATCTGGAGATACGCCGTCGTATCTCCTTTGAGAATCTGGGCCAGTGTTTTTGTTTTTTTACTAAAACCTGCTTTATTTATCCCATTAAAATTGCGGCCTAATAAAGCTGCTTACACACTGAGGCCCAGATTCTCATACATTAGCGCTGCTCCTGGGCAGCGTAATGTATGAGCTCTACGTTACACCGCCGCAGGTCTACAGGTTTAAATCCTGATTCTCAGAACACTTACCTGTAAACTTGCGGCGGTGTATCGTTAGATTGCTCGGCGCAAGCCCGCCCAATTCAAATGGGGCGGGCACCATTTAAATTAGGTGCGCTCCCGCGCCGAGCGTACTGCGCATGTTCCGTCGGGTAAATTACCCGACGTGCATTGCGCTAAATGACGTCGCCCCGACGTCATTTGCCTGGATGTATACGTAAATGGCGTCCAGCGCCATTCACGGACATCTTACGCAAACGACGTAATTTTGATTCAATTCGACGCGGGAACGACGGCCATAGTTAACATTGGTTGCCCCTGCTAATAGCAGGGGCAACCTTACGTGTCGGGTACGCTACGCAAACTACGTTAATTCGCTGCGTCGACCTCGCGTATGTTCGGGAATCGCCGTGCTTACCTCATTTGCATAGACGACGGGGAAAAGCGACGTTGCGACACCTAGCGGCGGGAAAAAAAATACTTTTAAGATCTGACAGCGTAACAGCCTTACGCTTGTCAGATCTAATGGGTACCTATGCGCAACTGATTCTAAGAATCAGTCACATAGATACCCGGGGCCAGATGAGGAGTTACGACGGCGCTAATGGTGTTGCGCCGTCGTAACGCCTTCGAGAATCTGGGCCTGGGTATCAACTGTACAATAGTTCTGACTATTTTCTGTTAACTATTTTATCTTTCAATTTGTTGATTATATTTTAATTTTTTTTTATGGCAATAATAACATCTACTGATTTGCTTTACAGCTCTGTTGTATTTGTTATTTACTGTTCTCTTTCATTGTTTTGCATCATGCTAATACCCTGCCTCCACACTGTTAAAAGAGCCCAGGGATGCATTTAAGGCTAAATATACACGCAATGTTAAATCAATAGCAAACGAGCACCTAGTTAAATCTGTGCAGAAATAAACATGTGAATATCATACCATACATAAATTAAACATTCATCATTAATAAAGTATAGTTCATAAAAACATCTATAAGTCCATGATTAAAAACTCAAAATGCAAGTGAAGATCTTCTTGCCACCAATGTGCTGATAAAGTGGAAAACAAAAACACCTAGACCCGGATTCAAAGACTTACGCCAACGTATCTAATTATACACCAGCGTAAGTCCACGGATGCGCCGTCGTATCTATGCGCATAATTTACAGTACAAGATACACCTGAATTTTGACTTCCTACGACCGACGTAAATCTCCTACGCCGTCGTATCTTGGGTGCATATTTACGCTGGCCGCTAGGGGCGCTTCCATTTATTTACGCGTCGAATATGTAAATGAGCAAGATACGCCGATTCATGTACGTACTTACGCCCGTCACAGTAATCTACGCCGTTTACGTAAGGCGTACGTCCGGCGTAAGTTTACCCCTCATAAAGCAGGGGTAAGTCATGTTAAGGTATGGATGTCGAAAAACGTCGGAACAGCCGTCGTATTTTACATTGTTTACGTAAGTCGCACTTGAATGGGGCTGGGCGTAAGTTACGTTCACGTCGTACGCATTAAGCCGTCGTATCTTAGGGAGTATATGCGACGTGATTCTGAGCATGCGCACGCATGCGCCATTCGTACGGCCATGCATTTACATGGGGTCACGATTCATTTTAATACAACACGCCCACTACCTGCCTACTTTGAATTAGGCGGGCTTACTCCGGCCTATTTACGTTACGCTGTCGTAAATATGGGAGCAAGTGCTTTGTGAATACTCAGCTTGCCTCTCAATGTTACGTCTCATATGCGCTACGCCGGCACAAAGATACGACAATGTACCTGAATCTGGCCCCTAGTGAATAATTCCATAGGATCTCACCTTCATAATGGACCTCCAATATTAATGTAAGGTCTGAAAGTGCTTTTGTATAATCCACTCCAGACTGCTGTTCTCATATGTGAATCTGGATACATCAAAGATACATCAAGATGGAAATCCCATGTGTATTGAAAAAAAGAGGCTAACAATAGTGAAGTATCAATTTTTATTAAAAAAATATTACACTCACATAGGCAGAAAAAGTGTTGGCGTGTCATAAATCCCTTAAAACACTAAAGACTCTGGCACTGACAACCAGGCACTCCCGTAGCGTAAAAAGTGTCCAAGAGTGATGATGATTCTGGGACCCCGGCCTACTTGTACGAATTTTGTGTGAATGACTTCCTCGGTGGAGCACCCCATGAACACCGATGAACAAGCAGACTCCAGAAAATAGGGGGTGAAAGCACTTACGGTAGTTTTCACAAATGGAGAACCTTAAAGCTGATTGGTCACGCTGTGAATGTAGCTCTTGACTGTAAAGCACTTATTCATTCAGCTTCCAACACCCTGAGGAGAGGAAACCATACTTCATTGAGGTCCAAGTTTCAAATCCCAGCATTTCTGGCCCCTGAAGACGTTAATCCATGGAACCTTGATCCCCAGGCTTACACAAGCTAGGCCTTAACCACAGACCTTGGTAACCCCGCTCAGGTAGCAGGACTGGGAGAATTTAACAGCCAACTGCATTCCTCCTGTAAGCAGGAGGCCCAGGGGCAAACTGATTCTTCATTCTCTGAATATGTATACTCTCTCCCAGCCTTAATCACTGACAAGAAATCACCTAGTGGTTGGCTCAGGAGAGATACAGGCTCAGGATAGGGTGTCTACATTGTCATGATATTTATAGAGCTCTGCCCACAGCATAGCTTTGATTAGAAGGAGACCTGGCCTAATATCTCTATGCTGCAGTTTCTCTTTCACTTACAGGTCCTTTCTTCACACCTGGGTAGGTGACTGCACAATAAAAATAAAAAAAAGCACACTGATGAACTCAACTCTCTCTAGTACTCTGCGGTCTCCTCCTATCCATTACAGTATACCTGACAGGCTGTTTGTACTACTTCTGTTTGAGAACTCTGCTGTATGGACTGCAAGTGGCTGATAGATACTAAGTCAAATTCAGATACTTTCACTACTTGCATAAAAAAAAGATGTATTATTAATTTAAAGGGTACATTATCTGTGCAATTTTATATCTGCCTGAAGTTCAACTTTAAGAAGACAAGTTGAAATTGCTCCACCTGTGTATTAATAATTTTGTCTGAAATGCAAATCTTAATTGGTGCATTTTGTGATCACCCACATCACACAGAACCTGACCAATATCAAACATAATACTTTTGTTTGACTGAATAAAACAAACATGTTTATCGTCCTAATTTTTTTATTCTTTCCAGTTCACAGTGAATTCAACAAGCGGATTTACCAAGGGGTCCGGGTGAAACATACAGTTAAAGATCTTCTAGCAGAAAAAAGATCAAGACAGACGACCGGTTCAAGGCTAAATGTAAGCTAGCTTCCATAATGTATTCTTCTTTTCTGGCTATTAAGGAATGCAAACAGAATTTTTTTCTTTACCAGATGGATATTTTCAATCTATATGGCATACAGTGACATAGAGTAGAGGTTCATTCATATTTCTGGTTCATTGGGGACCCCATAACATAATTTCCTATCCAGTCATGTACCTATGGTCTGTGGGTGTGGTGTGGGTGTGATGTCATCCCGTTCTAGTGCAGTCCTGATCCCATTTCACTTCTGGTTCTGGCCGTCAGTGTGTTCCACACTGGTGGAACAGTTATCATCATGGTGGGACCATGGGACCCGGGCGGAAGGTTGTGAGGGGCAGCACATTCACACCCAAGAAGACATTGGGGGAACTCCCGCCCACCGGATCGCTCTGCTTCACCCACCCTGCTTCTTATTTCAGTGTAGGGGACTGCTGCATATCCCACTGTGAGGGAGGACCAGCACCGCTGCTGTTAGAGGCAATGGCAGAGCACTCACTGCCATACCCGCACAGCAGAACGCCGCCCATCCTCTCCACTGCTCCCCCCTATTGCTGCTGACATGTTGGGACAAGAGAAAGTCAGCTGACCAACTGATGGCCAACAGTGTGAAGGGGAAGGAGCTTTCTGCTAAGCAGAGACCCCATGATGAAAGCGGGATTGCTGGAGGCACGGCTGACACTGAGAGAAAGTAACTGTCAGCACCATTGATACCATCTCCTCCACCTCTGCCTGTAACTCTCCCCAGCCACCCCTGCCTGTGTCTAAACCCACCCCCACCCCTGCCTGTGTCTAACCCCCCCTGCCACCCCTGCCTGTGTCTAACCCCCCCCACCACCGCTGCCTGTGTCTAAACCCCCACCTCTTCCTGTGTCTAACCCCCTCACCACCCCTGCCTGTGTCTAACCCCCTCGCCACCCCTGCCTGTGTCTAAACCCCCCACCACCCCTGCCTGTGCATTTCATTCCAAGACACAGGCAGCACAATGTCTTGGGCCAGCCCTGGTTATAAGCATTTAGAGTGTAAAAAAAATCCTGATCATCTCTCCAGAGTAGTACAGTGTTACACTGCTCTGCTCTGGTCACAGTATGTAAATGAAAATATGTAAATAAAGGACATTTTAAAAAAGTTTATTTTTATCATACTGTCACTAGTCAGTATCCCTGATCACCGCCACACCAGTCATATGATGACGCTGTACTGCTGTGGTGGCAGTATGTTAAAAAAAAGCATTAAGATAAAGAGGAATCCGCGCTTAGGATGTAAATTGATGCTGCTGCCTCCCTACGGAACCTCAGTAATGAGATCAAAAAAGATGTAGAAAAGTTGGGATAGTGGCGCTGCAGATTGGATCACCCTTAGGTGTTCACAATTCCTGTATATTCACAGGTGTTGGGTAATCTGTTAGCAGGAAAAATCCAATCCAGTGGATCCTCCTATAGGAAACACAATCCTTCAGATACCCTATTTAATGGTGCCAATGATATAGCTGTCTCAAAGAGGGTTAATATGGGAGTGTCCTATGCAGGGTCTATTAGTCTGGTGCCTATAACTATAGAGTGTCAGGTAAAGACCTGATTGCTATGTATTAACGATATAGATGCAATGTATCTCTGATTGCCCAAAAACCAAAAGCAAAAAGACAAAAAAATATGTGATCATCAAAACAGTGTGAGCAACGATATCTGTAGGCAGTAGATAATCTCAAGTGATTAGCGGGAATGCTTAAACATACAAAAATAGTAACTAGAAAGAGAATTAACTCTAAATAGTTAGTAGCCCCTGTGTAGTGACAAGGTGTCTGAGGGGCACTAGGCACCCTGATTAGTGCGTAAAATGGAAGTGATATTCTTAGTTTAGGTGTCTATTATCATTAAAAGTAATAGATTGCAACTAGTAGAAAATAAAAAATATCACTATATGGTAAATAATAAGTACAAATTAATGTGAACGGTGCAACAATGTTGCAACAATGTTGCGATGTGTTTAGGGTTAATGGGAAGCCTCCCAGAATGAACGCCTTTGAGAACGTCACATGACGAAACGCGTCAGTTGACCCAGACAGACGCTCATACGCTTGTTCACACGCTACCAGCCAGCACGCTACCTGTCTCAGCTGATCACTGCGCTAGTGCACACGGACGCCAAGGGAGGATTTCAAATTGGCTATCCCAGCAGTGTAGCAACAACTAGCAGCAGCAGACAGTAGGCTAGTGCAGCTTGGTGCTTTTTTCTTTTTTAATGGTTTATTTTAAATTTTGTTACTGTTTTTAAACACTCACGTGGAGTATCCACTCCAATCAATCAATTTTTCCTCCCTTTTTTAATAAATCAATTTGTTGGGTATATCCTAACAATATAAAGACGTATTATGCTATGCGTTCTTTCTTTTTATTTTTTGTCTAACGAATGATCCAACGCGGACACCTGTAAAATCATTTCAAACATCCCCTGATCCCTGGATAAAAGGAGACATCCGAGGACTGATCGTAGGAGACCATCACCTTGCAGATACCTAGGTACCACCACCACCCGCTTTTTGCCCCCTGGGGGGTGACGACATCTGGTGAGTGGGGACCCATGTGGGGGAGCACAGCTGTCACCGATACTTCGATGCACGTTATTGGCACTTCAAGTCACCGGTTAATTGAGGGTTAACTCGCATGAAAGAACGTTAACATAGGACTACCTTGTTTTGGTTCAATAAGTGTGTGGCATACCAGTCCTCATATTAATCCAACTTTTTCACTTTTTTATTTATTTTTCTGAGTCGCAAGAACACGTGTGCATATATGAACTTTTTTACTATTTTCATTTAGATGTCACAAAGCAGACACTTTACACTGTGTTCATTCTGGGAGGCTTCCCATTAACCCTAAACACATCGCAACATTGTTGCAACATTGTTGCACCGTTCACATTAATTTGTACTTATTATTTACCATATAGTGATATTTTTTATTTTCTACTAGTTGCAATCTATTACTTTTAATGATAATAGACACCTAAACTAAGAATATCACTTCCATTTTACGCACTAATCAGGGTGCCTAGTGCCCCTCAGACACCTTGTCACTACACAGGGGCTACTAACTATTTAGAGTTAATTCTCTTTCTAGTTACTATTTTTGTATGTTTAAGCATTCCCGCTAATCACTTGAGATTATCTACTGCCTACAGATATCGTTGCTCACACTGTTTTGATGATCACATATTTTTTTGTCTTTTTGCTTTTGGTTTTTGGGCAATCAGAGATACATTGCATCTATATCGTTAATACATAGCAATCAGGTCTTTACCTGACACTCTATAGTTATAGGCACCAGACTAATAGACCCTGCATAGGACACTCCCATATTAACCCTCTTTGAGACAGCTATATCATTGGCACCATTAAATAGGGTATCTGAAGGATTGTGTTTCCTATAGGAGGATCCACTGGATTGGATTTTTCCTGCTAACAGATTACCCAACACCTGTGAATATACAGGAATTGTGAACACCTAAGGGTGATCCAATCTGCAGCGCCACTATCCCAACTTTTCTACAAAAAAAAGCATTACATTTCTTCATTTTTGAGAAAATGTTAACAAAAAAAAAACTTCAGAAAACTCACCATGCCTCTTACTAAACACGCAGACTACTTTCCAAAAAGGGGTAATTTTGGGGGGTATTTAAACTGTCCTGGCATTTTATGGCATCAAGAAATTAGATAGGCAGTCAATACATCAAATTTTAAATAAATATCTATATATATATCTATAAATATCTATATATATATAAATACATACCATAGTTTGTAGACTCTATTACTTTCACACAGACGAAATAATATACACTGATTTGGGTTATGTTTACCAAAGAAATGTAGCAGAATACATGTTATCCTAAATTCATGAAGAAAGATTATTCAATTGCATTATTATATAACAGAAAAATATTTTTTTTTCATTTACATACCAAGGAAAAAACCCAGACATGTTTAAATACCACCAAAAGAAAGTTCTATCTGTCTCAAAAAAATTATAACATTTTTATTTTGGGTACAGTGTTGGATGACTGAGTAGTTGGCATTCAAAGTGTGACAGCAATAAAAGCTGAAAATTGGCCTGGTCAGAAAGGGGGTGGAAGTGTCTGGTACTGAAGTAGTTAAAAATCTGTATAAGTATTGAAAGTTAGTAGGTAGGATGGCCTTCCGAATTCTGAATATTTTCGCTATGCTCAAATTGCTCACTTTCTAGAGACTTTGAACTGCACTTCTGACCTCTCTACATCTACGCCTATGGAACAACTTTTCAGAACTTTTGACAAACATTCTGGTCACATATCATTGATTTATGGTTTATTGTCTTCCAACACTCAAAAGATGGTTTACATGCAAAAGTGGGAACAAGATATTGGCACTGAATTAGAAATTGCTGAATGGAGTAAACTGGTGCAGGGGGCTTCTAAGTCTTATATTAATACCTCTTTAATAGAGGCCAATTATAAAGTGCTGATGCGATGGTATATGGTCCCTGCGCGAATAGCTACTTTTGTTCCGGGGGCGTCTCCGCGGTGCTTCAGAGGGTGCTCCGTGGATGGTACTATGTACCACATTTGGTGGACATGCCAAAAGGTGAGACGATTTTGGATACGCACTTATAACTTTATTTATTCTTTAACTCAGGTAAATCTTGTTAAGTCACCTCTGCATGCACTGCTGGGGCGCCCGGTGGAGGGAACGTCAAAGCACTTGAGAAAACTGATAGCTTTTATATTTGTAGCTGCCAGAATCTCCATTGCTAAGTCTTGGAGGTCCCCCACTGTCCCCTTTTATCTTCTGAAGTCTAAACAGTCATGGATTACGGTGAGGAGAGGATGTCGGCCATTTTGAATGACAAAGTCACAATCTTTGATAAAGTGTGGGATCCCTGGATCACCTACCTTACAAATGTACATTGATCTGCATCAACACAAGGGCTTTTTCTTTTTTGGTCGAGGTAGGGATGCACCATCCTTTCTTTTTCTCTCTCCTTCTTCCCCTTCCTTTTCTTTTTATCTTTCTTTCTTTTCTTTCTTCCCCCTTCTTTGCTTTTCTTTTGTTACTTCCCATTGTTATAATACTAAATCAGTCATAGTTGGTTATTGTCTGCTGGCCCCTTGGGTCTAGACAGTGCTCCAAATGAACTACCCTGAGCTGGGTCTGAATTTATCCCCGTTGAGAGATAATTGCAGTAGGAGCACTCAAGGACATAAGATGTGCTAATGTTATGTCTGTATTTGCAATAACTTGTGTCTGTATATTAGTCCTCCTGATGATGACTAGGATTATTTTTTTCCCCTCCCCCCTCTTATTTTGTATACCCTTTTTCTTTGTAAAACTCAATAAAAATATTGGAAACTAAAGTTAGTAGGTAGGATATTTTATGTGCGTGCCAAATTAGGTATTTGGAATATTTTTTTCTCCTTTCAGAATTAAAAACAGCAAGCATTTCAAAACCTATTCATGTCCAGTAAAAAGTCTATGATAATACATTAACATACAGCAGAAATTGTTAAAAGAGCTTTAAGCAAACATAAATAAAAATGCAAATGTTTTAAGGTTAAGTACTGTATATTAACGTAGAATACAATTTAAATAAATATATTATAGTGGGGCACTACTTATTGTATGCTGGCTTCCCATGATACATAACTTGCTATCTTATTATTTTTTCATACCAGTCAATGTTTTCTTTGGGTTCTCTTGTTTTAAAGTAATTCTAAAGGCCTAAATGAAAAAATAGATAACTTGGGGCTAGATTCAGTAAGAGTTTAGCCGTCGTAACTCTGAATTTACGCCTTTTGTAAATTTAAGCGTATTCTGGAAACCAGATACGCTTAAATTAGGCTAAGATACGAGCGGCGTAAGTCTCTTACGCCGTCGTATCTTAGGGTGCATATTTACGCTGGCCGCTAGGTGGCGCTTCTGTCGTTTTCGGCGTAGAATATGCAAATGACCTAGATACGCCGATTCACAAACGTACGTGTGCCCGGCTGTATTTTTTTACGTCGTTTGCGTAAGGCTTTTTCGGCGTAACGTTGCTCCTGCTTCTATGAGGCGCACGCAATGTCAAGTATGGACCTCATTCCCGCTTAGATTTTTGAATTGTTTACGTCGTTTGCGTAAGTCGTTCGCGAATAGGGCTGGACGTAATTTACGTTCACGTCGAAACCAATACGTCGTTGCGGCGTACTTGGGAGCAATGCACACTGGGATATGTACACGGACGGCGCATGCGCCATTCTTAAAAAAACGTCAATCACGTCAGGTCATCATACATTAACATAAAACATGCCCCCCCTTCCACATTTGAATTAGGCGGGCTTACGCCGGCCCATTTACGCTACGCCGCCACAACTTACGGAGCAAGTGCTTTGTGAATAATGCACTTGCCCATCTAAGTTGCGGAGGCGTAGGGTAAATAACATACGCTACGCCCGCACAAAGATACGCTGCCCTTACTGAATCTAACCCAAACATGTTATACTTACCTGCTCTGTGAAATGGTTTTGCACAGAGCAGCCCAGTCCTCTTCTTTTCAGATTCCCTGCCTGCGGTCCAGGCTCCTTCCTCCCTGGCAAGTGCCCCCAATAGCAAGCCGCTTTCCATGGGGCCACTTAAACAGGCTCACTTCCGAGTCACGCGCCTGTGAATGGACATTGTCCATTCATACATGGAGTGTGGATTGACCTTTCCCCCCACTCTTTTCTCACTGGTTGTGATTGACAGCAGTAGGAGCCAATGCTGTGTAAGCCAATAAGGATACAGAGACCCGGGAGAGCCACTGCTCTCCTGCAAATCGCTGGATCAAGATGGGGCTTAAAATGGAGCACCCAGAAGGTTTTTTACCTTCATGCATTGAATGCATGAAGGTAAAATCCTTCTGCCTTTAAAAACACTTTAGGTTCATGTTTCTTATTCAGTGTGACATGTACAGTTTACGCAATACATTATTAAAACTATAGATGCACATCGATACTGTGCTCCGCTCTTATTCCTTCTTGGATTTGCATCTACTCATGGTTCGTTGCCTGCCTTTCAAAGAAGCATCACCAAGCTTCAAATCTTGGGCCAACATCCTTTCAAATGATAATGCTATGGAGAAAATTCCGTCCAGTTACCATAAAGCATGCAAAACAATTGTGTGCGAGTTGTGGTGTATTGACAAATAGAATCTGTCACAATCGTGGTGTTCGTGGTGTGGCCTCCATAGTTCTACTCTATACCACGGCCCTGGATGTGTGATTTTATCTCTTCATACTGGGACCAATTTCTCTCCTATATCTTTAACGTTACCTCTATTCACTCATCTTAAGATCCAATTTTGTGCCTCTTTGAATATGATAGCCACTCTGCTCATGCCACATCATCGATATCCTAGAGGCTTTCTCAATGGACCCATATTTGCTTGTTTATAGCCGAAGTGTGCTTCTCAAAGCATGGACCTCACCTACAGCACATCACATCTCAGAAGTCAAGAAAGAATTTAAATCTCTACTCTACCTAGAGAAACTTGATAATATATTACAACATTTTGGGCCCACCAAGCGTTTCTTTACTATATGGAAACAATTTATGGAGCATTCCTTTTCTACTGTGGAACTCTCTCCTCGAGCAATCATTTTGATACACTAAATGGTATTTGAACGCTGACAAGGCTAATACGCTAAACAGACTAAAGATCTGAGAGCCTAGTCTCACTTCCCCATTGGATTCCTCTACATAACAACCCTTTTACTGTTATATTCTATAGGAATTTATCTTACTGTCAATCCATTTCTGCTGTTTCAAGATTGTTTGTACTTGTATTGCAGTATTTTTTGTAAAGACAGGTTTTAGAACATCTACACTTCAGCTCCTGCAGCAGCATGATATCCTAAATGTTTTATTGTAGGACACGCTCCTTCAGCATCTAAGCCTTTTACTTTTGCATTTTTATTTGAATTTTTATGAAGCTTCAAAACCCATCTTGAGATTCCAGGATCAAACTGATGGTGATCAGGGATGAGGCATGTCCCTTGGACACAGCCCATTCCTGATAAGGGTAAAGAGCCAATGAAATTGTCTCTTTACTATGTGACCGGCTGTGTCCATTCACAGGTGGTCACGAATGTAAACAAACTCCAGTAATTCACTGTTACCGGGTTCTCCTCCTCACACACCGATCCAGTGTGAGGAGGAGATCACGGGAACAGTGAGTTAAAGGTTAACGCTTTACATTACTGTGCCCTGATTGCCCCAGTAATAAAGAGTACCTGTCTGTAGCCCATCAGAGCATCAGAGTACCTGTCTGCAGCCCATCCGAGTTCCTGTTGTGCAGCCCATCAGTACCTGCCAGTTGTGCAGTCCATCAGTACCTAACAGTTGTGCAGCCCGTCAGTACCTGTCAGTTGTGTAGCCCCAGCAGTACCTATCAGTTATGCAGCCCATCTGTACCTGTTGGACATGCAGCCCTTCATCACCTGTGATGCAGCCCATCACTACCTGTTTTTCGTGCAGTTCATCACTACCTGTCGTGCAGCCCATCACTACCTGATGGTCATGCAGTGTGATAGGCAGTCAGGAAATTAGATGTTTAGCTTATGCTCCTAGCACGCCTGAAGGTGCTACTTGGATGTTGGGCCTCTCACACATGTGGTTTCGCCAAACTCAGGATGAGTAGCAGAATGTATTTTGGGGTGTAATGCCGCGTACACACAACCGTTTTTCCCCTTTATAGTGCCGTCGTACGTGTTGTACGTCACCGCGCTTTGCTAGAGCATTTTTTTTTCACGATCATGTGTAGGCAAGGCCGGCTTAACAATAATCGGGTTGAAAAAAAACTGTATTGCATGACTCAACTTTCTTTGCAAACATTCTGCAAGTTCTGGTTCAGTTATGTTGTGCAATAGTCCACAGGGTTCACTGTGACTTGCAGAGCTCTTGCTGTAGATTTACTACTGCAACTTTTTGCCTGAGTCTTGCCACGCAAATTTGATACAAATTGGAAAAATGTTGACTAGAATTTATGCTTCAAGTGCTCTGCAAGTGTACAACTTACCAGTGAAAATGTACAGCAAGTTACCTGACTTATAATTCAACACTGCCACACATTTGTGGCAAGTTATCCTTGATATCTGGGTGTCCTGGTGCTCCAGGGCCTTCAAAAATGTGATGGGAAAAAGTCTCACAGGTGTGGTATCGTCATACTCAGGACTAGGGATGGGCTCAAGCATGTTCGGATCGTAGTCCCAACCCACCTGAGCAATACCTCCAGGAAGCCGTCACTGCACACAGCCTATCAGGCAATGTGTGTATGTGTAGCTGTGGACCAGGAAATGCCTCACTGCCTATGATTGGCGGTGTGCAGTGAGGGCTTCCTGGTGGGATTGCATTTCCGTGTGCTTGTGCACCAAAAAAAAAAACATACACAAGTCCCGCCCGCAAATGCAAACAGTGTTCAAATCACACATGTGAGGTATCACCGCAATCATTAGATTGAGAGCAATAATTCTAGCAAAATACCTCCTCTGTAGCTCTAAACTGGTAACCTTTAAAAAAATGCAAATGGCGCCTATGGAGATTTTTAAGTACCATAGTTTGTCGCCATTCCACGAATGCGTGCAAATTTAAAGCATAACATGTTAGGTATCTATTTACTTGACGTAACATCATCTTTCACGATATGCAAAAAAATTGTGCTTTACTGTTTATTTATTTTTAATTCAGTGAAGTGTATTTTTTCCCCAAAAATTGTGTTTGATAGGCCGCTGTGCAAACACTGTGTGACATAAAATATTGCAATGACCGCCATGTTATTCTTTAGGGTATTTGCTAAAATTAGTTATAATGTCTGGGTGTTATGAGTAATTTTCGAGCAAAAAAAATATTTTACCTTGTAAACAACAAGTGTCAGAATTAGACTTGGTCTTGAAGTGGTTAAAATGGAAATTTTGGGGATTTCATTATTTAGTGTGTGTGTGTGTGTACTATGTACTGAGTAAATACTCATTGCCAAGACATCATTGTTCTGTATCAGCAGAGGGTAATGGCATAACCCCCACAATGTATTCTTTATTCTTTGGGAGACTACCCTTCACCTATTGTGCCATAGTCACAACAAGAAGTAATACCGCGTACACACAACCGTTTTTAATGTCATGTAAAAAAACAACGTTTTTCTTGACGTGATTCTTGTCAAGCCTGCCTTGCATACACACGATCGTGAAAAAAAAATGCTCGAGCAAAGCGTGGTGACTTACAACACGTACAACGGCACTATAAAGGGGAAGTTCCAATCAAATGGCGCCACCCTTTGGGCTGATTATACAAATTTCCCTTCTCATAACTTGCTTCTGAGCATGCACATTTTTTTCCCCATCGTTAAAGCCTTTACACGACCACTTTTCATGATGAGAAAAATGACGACGTGAGAAACGTCGAGAAAAAATAGAGCAGGTTCTAAATTTTTAATGCCCATTTTTCTCATCTAGAAAAATGCTCTGGAGCCTACACATGATCGTTTTTAATGACCAATTTAAAAAATTGCATTTTTCTCGTCATGAAAAATGGTTGTGTGTAAATCCATGGGTGTTTCCAGGGTCACCAGTGTAACTATTGGAAGATTTCCCCTCTATTACTGTTCTGGGGATAACCCAAAATTTGGGATTTTCTTTTGCTTTCACTAATGATAAAAGTAAACATGACAAATCTCCAACTGATGGGGGCAGAGGTAGCAATAAAAACCTGACAGGTGTTCCAAGCCCTCTCTACTCTACTATTGAAAAACTAAAAATATATTTTGTCTTTAGTTATACTAAAACATTTGTACCAAAAAGCCACACTAAGTAGCAATCTCTTCTGTGCAATGCCGGCCTTATTTACAATAAGGATGTTCATTTTACATCTTTGAAATTGCTTTGCTCATTGCGTGTCAATGTATTTGCGATGGATATATTTGAACACAGGAATTTTTTTTTTCTTTTACATATTTTGAGGCAGACTTTAGCTCTTTGGCTATTGGCTTTGAGAATACACAAACCCTGTTAAAGCAATGGAATTAGAGGTATCCTAATCCATGAAATACCTACATGTTTGTAAAGACAAATCTGTATGTGTAAGTGTAAAGCCTTTGGAGCTTTATGAATGAGATGAAAAAGGATGCTTGTCCAAACGCCTGTTGTATTGTTGCAAAAAAACCTGCTTTATCTTTCATCAGCCCTTGTACTTTGCCATATGGTAAACACTCTGCTTTTAAAGCAACTCTTTTATTATAGAGGATTTTTTGCTTTATGGACAGCTGCTGCTCTTCAGAAAACCCCTGATGGGCAAATTTCATTCAAATCCTAACCTCTGAATTTGTCTGCTGCATGTGGCAGGAACTTTCTGTTTACAGTATGCAAAAACTGCATAATTCGTCATCTCCTGTGTTTCATGATCATAAATAAGTGTATGTTTTTGATGTTACCGCTTCTTGTTGTTTGCATGTTTTATTGTTTGTGGCTTACTAATAATAAACAGCACTGGGTTATACTATTTATGTGTATGTTTATAATTAAAGGTTATAATGGATGAGCAAATTGATTTGCTTAAGGCTGGGTTCACATTGATGCAGCTGCGTGTCCCTGAATTCGCACCTGAAACAGAGCCAAATCCTAACACATTGCTCCCCATGCACACATTCAAGAAAACCGGCTATTCAGTGATGCTGGGTGCTGTAATGACCATAGGCTGGAAACCGTGGATAATCAAAGTGAAGAAATGTCATCAGCACACCAAGGATTCCTCGAAAGGGTCCAAAGCTTTATTCTGTGGACACATGATAAATATACAGCAACATTTCGGAGTAACACAGGGTCCCTTCATCAGGCGAGTGACTTGCCTGACGAAAGGGCCCTGGGTGGCTCTGAAAGGGTGGCTCTGAAAGGAATTACCTAGCATCACGGAACAGCTGGTTTTCTTGAATGTGTGCGTGGGGAACATTGCAAGGAATTCTTGGTGTGCTGATGACATTTCTGTACTTTAAAACTGAGCCAAAGATGCGCAGGACCCTTTTCGAATGTGGACCCCCCCCCCCATTGAGAAACGGTCACCGTCTCCTGTCATGCAAATTGGATGCAGGGAAACCCCGCATCCAATTTGTTTAAGTGTGAACCTAGTCTATGTCATAACTTGTGGTCAATCTAACCAGTTGTTTGCTGCAATTTTTGAAATTGTGGAAGAGTATATACACTGATCAGCCAAAACATTAGGATCACGGAGAGGTAAAGGGAATAACATTGATTATCTTGTTACAGTTGCATTTGAAAGTAAGTGGGATATATTAGGCAGCAAGTAAACATGTTCTTCTTGAAGTTGATGTGATGAAAGCAGAAAAATGCCAGTTAATGCCTAGTTATTAAGATAGTCTAACAAAATCATAAGCTAATTGAATTGCCACATACATTTGAAAGTGCAAATGTTAATCAGGATTTACAGATCTGCCTGAATATGCACAAACTGCAACATATTGGGCAAATATGTAAACCCAAAGTCACTCTCAGCAGTTAGTGGACTGTGGCCTGACCAAGCCAGAAGTCCAAAGGCACATTTGTGGCCTCTCAGTATGGCGTAGTGCACTCCATAAGTTGGTGAAAGAATATAGGTTCTACTTGATTAATGGACAACAGCAGCATCTTAGCCAGATGAGCATTTAAGTAGGCCATGGGATGTATATACTGTAAACTTACTTTTGACTTACAATTAGCTCATTCATCTTCTCATTCTGTCTGTTGATTACAATGGTGTGAGAAAGTTTTCCAGGCTTTCTTTAAGTACATATTGGCACCAGTTGAGCTATCTACAAACAATGGATGACATCTGGTCATGCAAAATAAACCTAGACACCAAATGATCTTTATAACCAATGTTTGTGGTGAGGAATGGCAGCACTTGGGGAAAATAATTATTAGCCAAGAAAATAACTTTTGGAATATCAACTGTAGCGCCCCCTTACTTTCAGTATGGGCACTATGCTAAAGTTAGTGGGGAATGGGAGAGTTACTTTGCTCCCATTCACTATTTGTTTAAAATTTGAAACTTCTGTCATACCAGAAATGTCCACTGGGTCAGTCTGTGGTCCAGGGATGCAATACCATCCCTTGCCAGCAGTTGGCGCCAGAGGGGTTCTGGCAGAGGAAGTTTCTCCAGCAGCCAATCAGAGGAGCTTTTTCCCTCGCGGGGCGTGCTGGAGAGGAGTATATCTGTGACAGGTGTCATGTGTTCTAAAATTTTCCCTGGGGGGCCCGTTCCAGGTGCGGCATCCACCTTCAGAGTGCGCGCATCCATGGACATCGCCGGCGTGGCCCACCTGCCCGAAACTGCAGGCCACACAAACCCTAATCCGGAGGTACAAGGGGACCCCAGTGACTTACTGGGCTCCCGGTTCTACTGAAAGGATGCCAGGCTGGGTGCCGTTCGATTGGGGAGTCGGTTTGAGGAGGACCCGGAGGCAGGTCGTCCAACAGAGCCTGAACAAACCAATTGGGGATCCGGTGACCAGAGTACTGACAGGTATGTTTGCAGTCATCTGGTGACCAATGCAGAAATCTACTGGGAGGATTCGCTCCATTTGTCTACCTAACTCAGTTATTGTAATTGACCTGTGATAGGGGCCCTAGAGCCAGGCCTATAGACAGGCCTGTTCCTCCCAGAAATCCTAAGTGACATCTCAGCTGCCAGGCTTATAGAAACAGGTCTGCCCGGGGGCACTTTACCCACTCAGTTGGAGTGGCGACGAGTTACAAATTGGTACTATACAGAGCAGTGTTGATTGCTCCATTTAATATCCAGGCCTGATACTGCAAGGTTCTTCCTCTCTCTCTAATTCATCAACTTTATCCTTTATCCTTTGTGTTGATGTTGGCTGTGTTGGCCTGGAAAATAAAGCAATGGAAAAACCCTTTATTCACTGTCTGGACCTTCACTCACTATCTCTGTTCTCACAACTACACCCCTAGACAACGCCAGGGTAACTTAATAGGCCGATCCCAAATCAACCAGCGGCTCCTTCAGGGGTAAGCGCTTACACAACCTTCCCTTAAGCAGGCCCAGCCACAACCACATTCATGGAGGTGCACACAACATATTAATATTTCCTGATCTGACTCTTCTCTCATATCTGCAGGCAAGAGCTATTTCTCAAACTATAAAGAAAGGAATATGTATTTAAATGCTTAAGATTTTTATTTTGTTGACATTTAAAACTAGTTCATACATATCTATCAACTATTTCTATATTTTGATATTAGAAAAATGCCAGGCCAGAAAAAAAAACTTTAGTTTTCTTCTATTTTAGTGAAACCAGCTGTATACATGATTGATAGAGATTATCCTTTGGCCTAGTTTCAATTTTGAAAAATGTGGGTGTAGTGGAAACAGACCATCTAACTTTGCTATTCTCATTATAAACTCATAATAAAGGTGTACAGTAATCTGTTCAGGAATATTAGGTTTGAAATTTACATATACAGTCTTTCTAGGTTACCTGTTCACATGCATGTGTTTGCACTGCAGTCTTTCAAAGTCTTTTCATATTCTATTAGGATAGGAATACACAATTAAATTCAATTAAAATTCACCAGGTCAATAATTGTATGACACTTACTACAATGTGAAGCTTGCTCGGAATTTTAATAAAATGATTAGCATAACTAGGTAGAAGTAAGCAGTGTAAGCAGTAGGTGGGCAGTATACTAGTACCTCCAGCCATTAACACCACAGCCTGACCCAGCTTGGGGAGAAGACCACAATTGTGGCATGACAGCCATGTCACTGGCCGTGTTGCAGGTGAACTGCCAGCAGTGTTCCTCCATTATGGACACTTCCTCACCATGAGTTTTCGTTTTAAGTGCACCCACTCCTTTTTTAACTTTAAAATAAAGTTCAACAGAGTAACACCAGGTCAGAACAACCCTGTCCTTCATTTATTTAAACCGCTTGAAGATTTTCCCCCATTCATGACCAGGCCAATACTAGTAATGGTGGCCATTAGCAACATATAGCAGGACTGCGATATTGCAGCAGACGATCTGATACTAACTGACACTTTTGACACGGTGGGAAGCAGTGACACTAATACGATGATCAGTGCTAAAAATATTTACTCCAGCTATGCCAATGACCCTGTTTGAGAAGGGGGTTAAACATCCAGGTTGATCCAAGGGTTAAATGGGTGGCTAACCAGTGTTTATGTGTGTAGTATGTTGTGCTTTTACTAAGGGGTGTATTGGTTTTATTTCCTGGGTTTCCCTTTCAGCTCTAGGGGAGGGAGGGGGAGGGAGGGAGGGGGAGGGAGAGGTTTGCCTGAGAAATGTATGTTATCTTCCTGGAAAGTCGCTTCAGTTAAGACAGTGATCAGACTTGGATCAGACTTGGAGGCGACTTCCATTGAAATCAATGGGTACAAATAGCCTACAAGTCGGATTAAAGTAGCACAGGAACTTCTTTTGAAGTCGGAGCGACTCGAGTCGTGTGCATTAATAGACATGTGCATTTGTTTTCGTTAGAATGCATTTTCGTCCAAAAATCTGTTTTTTTCGTTAAAGTTTTAACAAACGATAACGAAAGTGCAAGAAACGAAAACCGAAAGATCCGACATAAAAAATGCTTTATTTTCGTTTTCGTTGCGGTAAAAATTTGATATAGAGAGATTGGACATTATAGGGAAAAGATTCAACATCATAGAGAAAAGATTTGACATTATAGAGAAAAGATTCGACAATATAGAAATAATAGATTCGACATTACAGAGAATAGATTTAGATTTATGAGAAAATAGATTCGACATTATAGAGAATAGATTCGACATTATTACTAGTCATACAACATTAGAATTCTTGTAGGCAGAATATTCGAACGGAAATGTACGATTCGACGTAAAGATTCGACGTTCCGTCGAATATTCTTTTGACCATTCAACAGAAACCAAAAAGATTTGACGTTCCGGCGAATATTCTTTTGACCATTCGACAGAAACCAAGTATTATTGGATTTTCGGACGAAAGCTATTCCCCAGCGAAAAACGAAATAAATCAAAACGATTTTCGGGAGTAACTAAATAAATGTATTTTCCAAACGAAAACGAAAAAACGAATCAAAATATTCCAGTCTGCACATGTCTATGTATTAACACCGCTCCCATTCACTTGCATTGTTTTTCTCGACAGCGCGACTTGGGACGACTTGAGGCAACTTCAAGTCGGATCCCAAGTCGCCCCAGTGTGAACCGGCTCTTACTGTGATGGTGTTTTGCTGACAGTGCTACACTCTGAATTAACCATAACAAACCAAAAAGCTATGTATGACATAAATATGACCTCAAATTATAAATGTAAATATTAATAAAACAATCAATAACAATTGTGAACTACTCAGCGGGTAGCCCAAAATCTAGACACACAACTACTATACTAGGAGGAGCACTGCTGTAATCAGGGAGAGGAAACTCCACCTGTGAAGACAAAAGCAAGGGAGGGGAGAAAACAGTGCAGACCTGCTGTAGTAAAAGGATCAACAAGATTTATTAAATAAAACACATTATATACTCACAAAATAAAATGTGAAATGGCACATGTAGTCCACGAGAAAAAGCCCACTCAACACACAACCGTCACATTAAAGGATGGATAAGCAGCCACAGTGTCTGGATCATGGTGTGGCCAGCTGACAGGTGAAGAGCTGGGCTGGATGCCAGAAATCTCTGCTGCTCCTGCTCGGCTCGCTCAATCCCAAGGACAGCTGGTCTCCTTTAAAAGTGGGGTAACAGGATGCATTTCCAGGACTCCTCCTCTTCTTCAGATTTGCCAGGCATGGTGTTCGGGTACATGTGTGTGTGGGCTCAGTGCTGACCTGTGCTGTAACTGGACACAGCATGTGTTTGTCAATAGATTACAGCTAATGATTTTGGCTGTATACCTGCTGATCAGCTATGGTCAATCACAGCAAAGAATTGTGTTTACAAACACACAGAACACAGAATACCAAACACAGAACAGCAATCTGGCTGTTTCTTCTCTCTAAAATCAATGCTGAGATCATCTCTTGTAGATACACTGGGCCGGATTCAGAAAGGAGATACGACGGCGTATCTCCGGATACGCCGTTGTATCTCTGAGTGTGCCTGGTCGTAACTATGCGACTGATTCAGATCAGTTACGCATAGATTTCCCTAAGATCCGACCGGCGTCTTACAGTGTCCTACACCGTCGTATCTTAGGCTGCATATATGCTCTGGCCACTAGGTGGTGCTTCCGTATAGTTACGCAATGAATATGCTAATTAGATAGATACGTTGATTCAGAAACGTACGTGCGGCTGGCGCATTTTTTTTACGCCGTTTACGTTAGGCTTTTTTCGGCGTAAAGTTACCCCTGCTATATGAGGCGTAGCTAATGTTAAGTATGGACGTCGTTCCCGCGTCGAGTTTTGAAAATGTTACATTGTTTGCGTAAGTCATTCGCAAATAGGGCTGTATGTAAGTTAAGTTCACATCTAAAGCAATGATGACTTGCGGCGTAATTTCGAGCATGCGCACTGGGATTTTTTCACAAACGGCGCATGCGTCAAATACGTGGGGTCACAGTGAATTTACATAAAACACGCCCACATCATCCCCATTTGAATTAGGTGGGCTTACGCCGACACACATACGTTACGTCGCCGTAACTAAGGGCGCAAGTTCTTTCTGCATAAGGAACTTGCGGCGTACCGTATATGTCATACGTTACGCCGCGCCGACAGATACTGCACTGTATCTGAATCCGGCCCACTAACCTTCACACAAACCAATTAATGTAAACTTATCAGGGTTTTTTTGTTTGTTTTTTTACCATATAGCAGAATACATTTTGGCCTAAATTTATAAAGACATTTAAAATATGATTCTGTTAGATATTTTTTTATAACAGAAAGGAGAAAATACTGTTTTGTCTTTCAAAAAGTTTGGTATTTTTTTTATATAAAAAAAAAGAAAATAGGAAAAAAAATAGGAAAAAAGCTTAAAAAATGATTGCAGTGAATACATTTATTAAGCACTGGTACAGAAAGCTGCAATACGTTGAATTGCTCACTTCAAATTAACCTATGACTTTACCTTGCATGGGCAAAGCACAGGCAAATATTTGTCGAGAAAGAGCATTCTCAATTTTTTTTCGGCATTAAAAATATTTTCTTTGCTTCTTTATTCAAGGTACTACCATATAACTCTGTATAGTTATATATCTCTTTGTTGGTATTTCTTTCCAATATTTCTGTTTATTTTCAAGCATGTAAGGTTCAAATATATCTTTGTGATGTCTAAGATTTCAAAATGAGTTGATACATTGCATCATTTTATAAATATGATCTACTGCTGACTGAAGTTTAAACCATGTCTTGCATTTACAGGGCAGTACCAATGTTTCCCAGACTCCATTTGTCCAAATGTCAGGTAAATATTTTATTCACGTTATAATAAATGAAAACATGTCTAGCCTTTGGCAAAAAAAAGAACATTTAAATGTTTTATTTAACTTTATTTCTATGGCTACAGTAAAGAATTTATAAACAGGTCCATATTTACCCTTTCAAACATTTTCAACGCTGTTTTAGTTTTTGTATATGAAATTTTAAACATGAAATTCAGACAGATTTTTAAGGAGCATGTTGTAGGTATAAATGTATTATAAGTAAGTATGTATTTTAAATGCAAGGAATACACATACCTGAGTTTGTTTCTATATCTTCTATGATTCCTTGCACAACAGACTGGAAGATTAGTAAACTTGGGCTATGCTCTCTACCAAGTTATGGAAGCAAAAGATTTGGCTGTGCTGCCTGACAGAGGTTCCCAGATCATAAAACTGACTGCACAGAGATATTGGGCAAATGCAACAGTCATATTAAATGTATATCACCTATGTATGTGGCTGCCTGCCTGACAGTTAGCCATGGGTAATGATTTCACAAATATTTTTTTAGGGCCTGTGTTGATAGGCTTTGGGTTTGTGTTGATAGGCAAATGCAGCTTGGTTTCATATACATTACACTTGCATTGTAAACCAGCTTGAGACGACACACGACCAAACATGTATGCTGAAACTGGTCCACGGGCCAGTTTCAGCATACATGTTCGGTCGTGTGTGGGCGCGAGCGGGCCGAATTCCAGCAAACATTTGCCCGCCGGGCCTTTTCCCAGCAGGCAAATATTCCTGGACGTGTTTTAAAACCGTCCGCTGGAATCCTGCCCGCTCGGACATGTACGGTCGTCAGTACAGACCTACCGTACATGTCCGAGCGCCCGCCGTCCCTCGCATGCGTCGAATGACTTTGACGCATGCGTGGAAGCCTTTAAATGGCAGGCCCGCCCACGTCTCCGCCGCGTCATCGTCGTGGCGACGACGCGGACACGCCCCGCGTATTGTTTACGCGCGGACTTCTGTACGATGGTTAGTACAACCATCGTACAGAAGCCCTCTGGCAGGCATGTACGGTGAAAACGGTCCGACGGACCGGTTTCACCGTACATGTTTGCTCGTGTGTGCCTTACCCTTATGGACTTTATGTTAAAAGTTCTCCACAAAATACCCTGCAGTTTTTTTTTGTCACGATCCATAAATATATGAAATTGTGAACCCAAAAAATGTAAATCTCATGGTGCTGGTTTTGCTTGTAACTTTATTTCTATTCATTTTGCATGGGGTCACGGCTAATTTAAATGAAGCACGCCCCCTACCTGCCTATTTTGAATTAGGCGGGCTTACGCTGGCCTATTTACACTACGCCGGCATAACGTACGTTGCGGGATCTTTGAGAATACGGCTCTGGGCTCCCTGTTTTACGTCGGCGTAGCGCATATGAGATGCGCTACGCCGGCCAAAAGGTATGCCGCTGTACCTGAATCTAGCTCTACATGTTTAGAGTTACAGAGGAGGTCTTGAGATAGAATTGTTGCTCTCACTCTAACATTAGCGGCGAAACCTCACATGTGTGGATTGAATGTCATTTACATATGTGGGCCCGATGTACGCATGTGCTCGCTTTTGTGTGCGAGTATACCCAAGAGTGAATGTAGACCATGATATATGGCAAAGTTGTAGAAAATACGTTTTAACTTCACAGGTTGCCACCAAGCAAAATAAACGTTGTATGTTGTATTCATCAGAATTTTAATCAAAGAAAGTTAAAAAAGCAGCACACTTTGCCACAAGTTGGCTGAAATTACTCAAAATGCAATCCCATCCCCCTCAATGCCAAATGATGGCAAAAATTTACAATTGTACAAGAGATTCATTACAGCTCAAAAATCACTCTAAAATATGAAACAGTGTCTTCACTCATTACAGTTTCATCTCTATCACTGTCATCAGAGCCATCGTCTAATGTAGCCCTTTCCTATTTTTCTTGGGAAAGATTTGCACATTTTTTGCACCAACATAAATCAGTACAAAACAGTCTTGCAGACATACAGAAACATCTTTCAGTCTCAGGCCCCGTACACACGTTTCTCGACAGAATTCAGCCAGAAACACGATGGGAGACGTATTCTGCCGAGAAAACCGGTCGTGTGTACACTTTTTGCCGAGGAAACCGACGAGGATCTCGTCGGGCCAAAAAGAGAACATGTTCTCTATTTTCTCGTTAGTCAATGGGAAAAGTTGGCTCGCCGAGATCCTCGGCGGCTTCACAAGGAACTCGACGAGCAAAACGATGTGTTTTGCCCGTCGAGTTTCTCGGACGTGTGTACGGGGCCTTACAGTTGCCTTGCTTGCAAATGCAATGGACTACCTGCAACGCACTTTCAGGGGCAGGATTTCTAGTCATCCAGGTCACTGTTAACTTCCAATCCTCAAAGTGCCATCCATTGCCAATAGGTGACATGGCACACATTATACCTTTCAGAGAATGTCGTATTATGGTTTCTCAGTAAATTGCCTTTTTACAGTGTTGGTAAAGGGCGTCACTTGTCGGAGGCATGGAAAGTTCTGGCAAAGCTGACAATGCCATGCAAAATGCTTTGTATCTTGCATCGTTCACATTTTTTGCAGATCAGGTTAAAACCGCTACTCAGATTTGTAAATGCAGTCAGGTATTCTTCTTTCTCGCAAGCAACAGAAAATGTCTTTCTTTTGTCTTTACCATACAAGGTGCTTGTAGAGTCACAACCTGAGAAGGTATGGATCCCAATATGTGCCAAACACACCCTGGTGCCAAGAGCTGATGACACATTAGCTAAGTCAATGATCCATGTTTTGTTGCCAACCCCTGTGAAAAAACACAACCTACATGGTAAATCTTTCTGAAGACTTAAAGAGAAGCTCCAGCCCCCCCCCCCCCCCCCCATGAAAAATTAGATGCCAGCAGCTACAAATACTGCATTTGTTTTATTTTAATATTAGGACACTTACCTTTCCAGGGTTCCCGCTATTTGTCCGCACCCTAGCTGATTTTCAGATCAGCTGTCGGGTGCTGCCGCTGCCATTTCTGGCAAGGGAAACCAGCAGTGAAGCCTTTTGGCTGCACAGGCGGTTCCCTACTGCGCATGCACGAAGAGCGCTTGCACTTTCTAATTGGCTCAGTGGTGGGACCGAACTTCCGATGGGTGGCATGGTCTTTGGAAGTGGGGAACAGTACTGTAGAAAATAGCTACCTGTTTCCCCCTCCCCCTGAAAAGTGCCAAATGTGGCACCGGAGGGGGGAGGAGATAGACAAGCAGAAGCTCCACTTTTTACATGAAAAACCACCCTGGTGTCACATTCCTCATGATCACATGTCAGATCTTCAAATTCACTTATGCCGCGTACACACGATCATAAATTCCGACAAGAAAAGTCCGATGTGAGCTTTTGGATGGAAATTCCGACCGCGTGTATGCTTCATCGGACTTTTGCTGTCGGAATTTCCGCCAACAAAAGATTAAGAGCAGATTCTCTTTTTTTCCATCGGAAAAATTCCTATTGTAAATTGCGATCGTCTGAATCAATTTGACACATGCTAGGAATCATTGAACTTCATTTTTCCTGACTTGTTGTAGTGTTGTACGTCACCGCATTCTTGACGATTGGAATTTCAGACAACATTTGTGTGACCATGTGTATGCAACACAAGTTTGAGCCAACACTCAGTCGGAAAAAAAAACTTGGTTTTCTTGTTGGAATTTACGATCTTGTGTACGTGGCATAAAAGTTTGTAAACCCTTCATTACATTTAGAAGTGACACAATTTGTGATGAACCTGTTAAATGGCAAACAGTTAGACCAAGACACAATGATTTAGGTGTCTGCCTCTGACCCTTAGATGTAAGATACACAATGTCTTGACAAATTGATAGAACCTTTAGGTTCAAATCATCAGGAATATCAACATAATGGGCCAGTGTTGGTTCCTCAGTTGCACCAGTAATTCAGAAAATCAGATTATACAGTTCAAGTGGCACAACAGATTTTGCTTTAATCACATTTAAATCATCTGACATGGGTGGCCATGGGCATGTCATATCGGGAGAGTCAGATAGAAGCATCTTTCATATCAATGCTGCACTTTAAAGTGTCCTTGTGTTGTCTGTAGTATTGATAGAGGCCATTGAATTTGGTATTTGAGGACCAGCTGTTGTACTTGGTGTGTTTTCACCATCACTTTGGCAAGTTATCTCTGTTGACTCTGTTGTTTCTGTACCTGATGGATGAGGTAGCCTGTCTATCAGCGTGTATTTTTTCACAGGGGTTGGCAACAAAACATGGATCATTGACTTAGCTAATGTGTCATCAACTCTTGGCACCAGTGTGTATTTGGCACTTATTGGGATCCATACCTTCTCAGGTTGTGACTCTACAAGCGCCTTTTATGGTAAAGACAAAAGAAAGGCATTTTCTCTTGCTTGAGAGAGACTGCATTTACAAATCTGAGTAGCAGTTTTAACCTGGGCCAGTCTACCTTTAAACTACCTTGTAATGGCCAGTCATCTGCAAAAAAATGTGAATGTGAAGATAAAAAGCAAAGTGCCCCCATCCCTGTGTGCTCATGTAAATGGCGTTCAATCCACACATGTGAGGTATCGCTGTGAATGTTAGAGTGAGAGCAACAATTATTTCCCAAGACTCCTCTGCTGCTCTAAACATGTAACCTGTCAATATTTTTAAAGCGCTATCTATAGAGGTTTTTAAGGAACCGAAGTTTGGCGCCATTCCATGCTCAATTTTAATGCATGACATGTTAGGTAACTATTTACTCTGCATAACATCATCTTTCACATTATAAAAAAAATTGTGCTAATGTTAGTGTTTTGTTGCGCAAATACCATTGCCATTTTTTTCCCTAGGGTCTCTGCTAAAAAAAACATAGACAATTTTTGGGGGTTCTGAGTAATTTTCTAACAAAACAATATGATTTTTACATGTAAAAGTGAAGTGCCAGAATGGGCCCAGATGGGGGGATGGGGTTGCATTTTGAGTAATTTCAGCCAACTTGTGACAAAGTGTGCTGCTTTTTTTACTTTCTTTGATTACACCGTGCCTACTGAAAATGTTGATAAATACAACATCTCAGCTTTGATATTTTTACAATGTGTATGTTTAATTTTGCTTGGTGCCAATTTGCGAAGTCGAAGCGTATTTTCTACAACTTTGCCTTATTTCATGGTCTACATTCACCCTTGAGTATACTATTGCACCAATACCTATCTCCAAATGTTGTGCACATGTCAGTTTAAGAGATATTTTGTGTTGCTAAAATGAATAGAAGCAAAACCAGCACCATAAGATTTTTATTTTTTTGGTTCAAAATTACATACATTTATGGATCGTGACAAAAAAAAGCAGGATATTTTGTGTTGTCTGTGCAAAAATGCATTTAAAAAGTATTGCTCAAGTGTGGGAACTAAAATATTTTTTTAGACACTTTTTCCTAGTTTGAGTTATGGCCTAGTTGCTCTTTTTTACATGAACATTGCAAGTTTAACCACTTCCGTACCATAGGACGTCATATGACGTCCTGGACTTCAGTGGGGCATATCTGAATGATGCCTGTAGCTACAGGCATCATTCAGATATCCTTTCTTTCAGACGGCGATTCTGCGCACCATAAGAAGGATCATATTAGCGGTTCCACCACTTGATCGTTCTTACAGGCAGCAGGAGGGGACATCCCCCCTCCCGCCGCCATCCAGTGCTTTTCCGGGCTCTCCCGTGCCATCGGAGGCCTGGAGAATGAATCGGTCGCCGCCAAATGAAGAGCATAGAAATGACCGGTGACCAGATGTCATTGGTCATCTCTATGACAGTCGGAGGCCCGGGCGCGACATTATGACGTCACGCTCGTGTACCTGGAACTAAACAAAGCCGCAATCGCTGCTGAAAGCATGAGATCGGTGATTTTGTTTTCCCGATCTCATGCTTTCCAGCCTGGAGGAGAGATGTGAGGTCTTATTGACCCCGCCTCTCTCCTTAAAGAGGACTTGTCACACACTATTCTTATTACAAGGGATGTTTACATTCCTTGTAATAGGAATAAAAGTGATCACATTTTTTATTTATTTTTTAAAAGTGCAAAAATAAAAAAAATAAGTAAAATAAAAAAAATATGCGAACGCGCACATAAGTCCCACCTACATATGTAAACGCCGTTCAAACCACACATGTGAGGTATCGCATGTGCGTTAGAGCGAGAGCAATAATTCTAGCACTAGACCTCCTCTGTAACTCTAAACTGGTAACCTGTAAAATTATTAAATTAAAGTGTCGCCAATGGAGATTTTTAAGTACCAAAGTTTGACGCCATTCCATGAGTGTGCGCAATTTTAAAGCGAGACAAGTTAGGTATCTATTTACTCAGCGTAACATCATCTTTCACATTATACACAAAAATTGGGCTAACTTTACTGTTATTATTGTTATTTTTTAATTCATGAAACAAAAAAAAAGGCGCAAACATTGTGCGAGATAAAAAGTTGCAATGACCGCCACTTTATTCCCTAGGGTGTCTGCTAAAAAATGTATATAATGTTTGGGGGTTCTGAGTAATTTTTTAGCAAAAAAAATGATTTTTACATGAAGGAGAGAAGTGCCAGAATAGGCACGGTATGGAAGTGGTTAAGAGTATATTAAAAAATCCCTCCAAACCATTTATGTTCTGAAAGCACAGGACCTGTAGAATTGAAACATGGTACATTTTGCATCCCGTGATGATAACGCAATTGTTTATAAAAATAATATGTTTACTAAAAATATATTAACATTTTAAAAACACACAAATATATACATCAGTATATATTATAATAATGTAGTTTGGGTATGGAAACCAAAACAATATAGAGTAGGAGGAGTTGCAAGGGTTTGATATTGTTTTGAGCACTGTGTTTTTCCTACATGACTATGGGGAGATTTACTAATACTGGTGCACTCAGAATCTGGTGGTAGCCAATCAGCTTCTAATTTTGGCTTTTTCATTTAAGCCAGTCATGTCCAAAGTCCGGCCCACGGCCCAGTTTTGAACGGCCCACCTGGTTATCTACACATATATATCGTTTGTGCCCCTGACTATCTTCCAGCGCCAGGGCCACAAAAGATATATACCATATTTGTCGGCGTATAACATGCACTTTTGTGCGTGTTATACGCCGATCCCCGCTGCCTGTCAGGTGAACGAGCGCCGTTGTAATAGCCCGAGCCGAGTGTACTGTGTACTTGGCTAGACTCGGCTCCGCTCATAGTCAAGCCCAGTCCGGCCACTGGATGTGAGTTGTGTCCATCATAGAAGCCGGGCCAAGGGGCGGGACTGCGAGACAAGCCGAGTACAGCCGAATACACAGGACATCTGGCTCCTATCTTGGGGCAAAATTTAAAATGAATAAGGCACGGCTGGCTGCAGATGGACACTTGGGCACGGCTGGCTGCAGATGAACACTTGGGCACGGCTGGCTGCAGATGGACACTTGGACACGGCTGGCTGCAGATGGACACTTGGGCATGGCTTTGCTGCAGATGGACACTGATTATTCCTGGCAATGATAGGTGCTGCATTTCTGGCAATGATAGGTGCTGCATTCCTGGCAATGGGGAGTGCATTCCCGGCAATGATAGGTGCTGCATTCCTGGCAATGGTGAGTGCATTCCCGGTAATGATAGGTGCTGCATTCCCGGCAATACTGAGTGCATTCCTGGCAATGGTGGGTGCTGCTTTTCTGACAATGATGGGTGCTGCATTCCTGGCAATGATGGGTGCTGCATTTCTGGAATGGTGTATGCTGCATTCCTAGCAATCGTGGGTGCTGCATTCCTGGCAATTGGGGAACTGAACCTTATTTTGCTTCACAGTTCTTTATTTAAAATGTTACATTTTTTTCCTGAAACTTCCCTCTTATACGCCAATAAATACGACATATCCAAATAATATGCCTGAGCTCACCTCTTCACCACACACAGCCACGAATGCAAGAGAATTCTTGTTGGGCAGTGTATTAGTGCTCGAACGAACACACTTAGACCGAATTTCTGGCAAAATGGTCGGCCCTCGAGCATGTTCACTTCATCAAATCTGGCCCTCTTTGAAAAAAGTTTGGACATTCCTGATTTAAGGTTTGGCAAAAAAAAATGGAAGCTGCTAGGTTTCTATGCAGAGTTGCACTCTGCACAGTTTTAGTAAATTACCTCCAATGTGCTGACTTTTCAATGGCTGGAATAAAGTTGAAATTCCCAAATATTTGCCTGAAAGGGCACAGGGTATCTTTTTTTACCTAATTTACACACAGCAATGAGGGGTCTTCTGGCATTGTGGAGAAAAATACCCAGAGCAGTGATGTTGCCATTACTCCCAAGCTGTGGAAAAGACGGACGCGGTAGGAAAAGTGATCAACTGAATTAACGAAATAAACAATTAATCAGAAAAACAATAATAATCAGCAATAATATTTAAACATACATAGGTGAAAAACGAATAAAATAAGTGAATGGTGAGGTATTGATAAGGAACATTAAATAAATAAAGATGGTGTCCATCAAAGTGCAAAGCTCCCTAATAAGGGAGATGACATTAACCAATAATGTGCAATAAAACAGTCCAAACAGTGAATATGCTTGCAAGATGTATCCACTTAATCTGTGCAGACTTCCACCTCCACCAGAAATAAAGGAAAAATTAATCACCGCAAACAAGTGCTCATGGATGGCACCTTACCAGAAGATGTTGACCTCTTTAACTAAAAAGAGGTCAAGTAAGCATGGGTTAAAACCATAGGATCCAGGCGAGGCTCCAGATAGCTCGATAACATCAGATTCAACACTAGAAGATATTGACCTCTTTAACTAAAAAGAGGTCAAGTAAGCATGGGTTAAAACCATAGGATCCAGGAGAGGCTCCAGATAGCTCGATAACATCAGATTCTAGCAGACTTTCGTTTAAAGTAGATGGCGAGTCTGAATTGAAATACAGTTCAAACACTCCTACATTGATAGCATAGCTCAATTACCACCCATGGAGGATAGTCCGTACGGACAATCCTCCATGGGTGGTAATTGAGCTGTGCTATCAATGCAGGAGTGTTTGAACTGTATTTCAATTCAGACTCGCCATCTACTTTAACCGAAAGTCTGCTAGAATCTGATGTTATCGAGCTATCTGGAGCCTCGCCTGGATCCTATGGTTTTAACCCATGCTTACTTGACCTCTTTTTAGTTAAAGAGGTCAACATCTTCCGGTAAGGTGCCATCCATGAGCACTTGTTTGCGGTGATTAAGTTTTCCTTTATTTCTGGTGGAGGTGGAAGTCTGCACAGATTAAATGGATACATCTTGCAAGCATATTCACCGTTTGGACTGTTTTATTGCACATTATTGGTTAATGTCATCTCCCTTATTAGGGAGCTTTGCACTTTGATGGACACCATCTTTATTTATTTAATGTTCCTTATCAATACCTCACCATTCACTTATTTTATTCGTTTTTCACCTATGTATGTTTAAATATTATTGCTGATTATTATTGTTTTGCTGATTAATTGTTTATTTCGTTAATTCAGTTGATCACTTTTCCTAGCGCGTCCATCTTTTCCACATATTCTTGTTGTTGCAATTTCATTGTAATCACTTGGACAGCAGCTCAGGCTATTTATTCAATTCACCTTGATTGTTTTATTTAATTTTGGCGCGAGATTCTACCTCCCATTACTCCCAAGCTACCGCAGCCTGAAATGACAACCACATAGTTAGAAGCAACAGCAATGCCACCAATGCCAAAAATGGGCCACAAAGAAAATAAATGACTCTGCATAGGTTTGCATTTGAAATAATTTGTAGTTGTGATTTCTCTCCTTCCATAACACTCTTTTCTTCCTGTGATCCCATATCATGTCTATCACGTTATCATCATTGCCTGATCTCAAGCCAAAGCTTTCAAAGTTTCACCACCATCTGTTCCGTTTTTTTTTTTTTTTCCGTCTACATCATTAACTCCAACACCTATGCCGTAATTGGCAAATGTTGAATCCTTGCTTCTGGTCTTGTACATGGAAAGATCAAGCCACTTATACAGGTGATATAAAGCAAATATTTCTAGCCACAAGCTGACATGCAGATCCCACTAAGTCAGAGGTGTCCAGCCTTTTGACCTTCCTGAGACACATTTTAAAAAGAGGAATTGTCTTGGGCCATACATAAACATACACTAACAATAAGGATAGCTGATGAGCAGAAAAAGTCAGGTAGATCATATGTTAAGGAGCACTGATATACCGTAGATAATGTACCTATTTGAGATATATATATATATATATATATATATATATATATATATATATATATATTTTTTTTTTTTTTTTATAAAAGTAAAAGAGGGCAACATAAAACTAGTGCAATGCTTTTGATAAACCAACACATTAATATCTGGTTTGATGGATGCAGTAGCAATTCCTAATGAATTCTGAAGGTGCTCATCAGTCATTTTGGTTCTAATTTTGCCCTTTTGTGTGCTTCATCCTTGAACAGTTGCTTTAGGTGCTGCAGAAAACTGATAACATGAATAAGGCATAATTGTGAAGAGTGGGAAATTTTTCTTTGTAAAAATAAAACGTATACGTTTCCAGGAAAGAAAAAATGACAAGGTTTTCTTTGTGTTTGCTAAGTGTAAATGCATTTTTACAAAAAATCAACATTTTAAATTAAGTTTTTGATTTTGTGTTGGGCCCCATTCATAGCCATATTGGGTCTTAGGTTGGACACCCCTGCATTGATGTTGATTGGAATAGTGACTAAAAAATAATGGCTAAAAGAGTCAAAATTGTTAATATTGTATGAATAAGAGTGGATAATAGTAGTAATTTACATGTAAAATACAAGGGGATGTTACATAACATACAATATTGTAGGAGTATCATTGCTTTAAAATGCTATATAAAATATGTTTTAGAATTTTAACAATATACATTTCAAGCTTTATTGCCGTCGTCAGTTGCATAAACTCATGTGGGTTGACATGAGCACAGATACTGCCAAACAATGCATACACATTCAACAGGATTTATTGGCTTTTCATAGCACACAGAAAATGCAATACAAACTACAGTGTCAATACTTCACAAGCATGGAGAGATATTCAAGGTTGAATGAACATAAGGAAAACTTTCACAAGTGTTATATTTACTTCAAATAATGCTGTTACAGACACACACAACAGTCCAGTTTATATTTTTTTTTGAGGGAAGTAGTGAAATTATTATTCACAAAATTATCTTAATAGCTAGCAGTGAGAATATACAAAATAAAGTATGTGACAAGTCATGGATTGAAAAACATCGGCATGGAAAAAAAATGTGTTCAGACTCATCAAACTGTCAAATTAAGCTGATTTCACTGATAAGTTATTTTAAATCTGTTCATAAATGTATCTCATAATAGTTATCACTTAAAATGTTTTACTATTTACAAACATTAAAAAATCCTTTAGTGTGGAACTATATTTTTGCATTAAATGACGTATCACCTAATTGTTAAAATATTTTTCTTTTTAATAAATCCCTTTTTGACAAATCATTATTTTATCACTCCAATGACCCATTCTCCTGTTTCAAAATAAACAATTTTTTGAAACTCACAGCTATCAATAACATGGAATATTTACTGACTTTTTTTTAACTCAAAAATTGTTGAAAATTAGATATGATAATGTGTGTGCGGAAAAACTGTGCATTAAAAAAAAAAATATTTTAGTAAGCCATCATAATGAACATATTGCACGTCTTGTCAGAACAGGAAGTGATAGAAAATCTCTCCAAAGGAACAAAAACATGGTAGGAAAACTGAAGTGTCAGGCCATATTATATACTGCAGTTCTAAATATGAAAAACAGGAGTGTTTCCCCACTGGAGTAACTGGTTATTATATCCAAAAAAATTCTGGTGTTAAGCTATGTGGTGTCAGATATATGATATGTTGTTATAGTGGTTGTGGTGGCACTTAAGTTTTACTGTAAAACATGGTTCAGGCCCTTTTCGTTAAAAATAAAATAATTTAGGGCTGTTACTGATCAAAATTTTTGTGTTCGATTAATCTTTTTTTTTTAATCGATTAATCGACTAATTTTGATTAATTATAACACACATACAGATCCAACTACTTTTAGCTGATCTCCTCCTTGCAGGCTGATTCCCAGTGCAGCTACCAACCACTGGAAAAATGGATAGCAGGATACAAAAAACACACAAAGGCAGCACTCAATGGGAATAGCATTAAAACTTTTATAGTCTTCAAGTAGGTAACAAAATAAATATTGCACTGGAGATAAAATCGATGTAGCTACATAAACTGTAAAAATGGTGCAAGTAATATCAAATGGTAGCAAAAGCAGTCATAAAAACATGCAGCTACGTATTATACTGGTATAAAAATGTGTACAACGATGCCACTGTTGAATCCAGATGAGGAGAGGTTAACACCAGTCCGTCGGCATGTAGATGTCCCGTGAAGGGAACTATCACAACTCCCAGTGGATAGTTGTAGAATCCCAGGTTGATAGAGGGAAGTGTAACAGTCCTTGCATGTGGCAGATAGTAAGGTCCCACCAGCATGCAGATATGAAGGCACAGCAAAGGAGCTCTTCAGATGGACACGGCAAGACCGGCCGGTGTCCGTGACGTCACTGGATCTCCGACGGAACTCCCTGAAGGCCCGGAAGCCGGCGGAGAGGTGAGTACCAATCAAAATAATTTTGATCGATCAAAAAAATTTAAGATTAATCGATGAATTAATAGTTAATTTCCACAGCCCTAAAAAAATTATCTGTCCATATGGAAAGTGTGTAAACACATTAGTTAGATTGTTAATTTTTTTTTTCCATATAACAAATTCATTCTATATTTTTTATTTTGCAGTTTTTAATAACTCTTGTGTATTGCAGAGAATTTTTTTTTTCAAATATATACAAATTCAGATTAATGCCTAAATATTTAAAAAAGGTAATTCACATTTTGGTACAGGAAAAGAAGATTCTTAACATTTTACAGGATACAAGAAGATAATTGGAACATTTTTACCTTAACTTAACTCCATCACAGTCCCCCCTTAAAATGACTATTTTATCAGTACTGTCCCTATGCTCTCTATGTCCCTGTGCTTGGCCTCCCTAGCAGCAACTCTTTTGTGTTTCGCATAGCGTCCAGACAGGGCTTATCCATAGTCCTTTACCAACGAAACACCAGGATGCGGTCAAACACTATTCTTTCCCTCACTTGAGAATGTTGTATGTGTTTTTTTTAACAGGTAAGGACTGTAATGGAGGATACGGTCAATGCAACAAACCATTATCGTAACCAATATAAGCAGAAACAAAATTGATATTCCTGAGTACAAATGTGTTATCACCCAAAATACTGTCCCCAGGTAACATTCTAAATACACCCCCCTTGTTAGCTAAAATCATCTCGATTTTACAAAGTAATTTGTGAAGTGGCCTCTAGTTGTTCAGATAAACCTTGAAGTGCATCCCTGTTTAGTTAACAAACCTCTGTTGGTTATAGTAAATATAATTAATCCAATCTACATTCTTATTTGAACCCTCTTTATCCTATTACTAAATTACATTTTGTAAAAGCAACAATCTTACCAGATTACTGTATTTCTCTTCTTACTATACTTTCAATCATAACCATTTTAATTTTGCAAAAGAACATTAATTTATATTGGGCTTTCCTAAATATTTTATTTCTGAAAGAAACATATTCATGTTGATTTACACTATTTTTCAGAACCAATCATACAGTATGATCGACTGAACCACATATGCTCTTGTCACACTATGACTGTTTAAACAAACCCATGGCAGTCTTAGTTCATCCTTCAGGGTAGACAAACATACAGGAATTTTCACTGTGCTAATACTGTACATGGATCCATTTATAAAAACACAATGTTTCTCCCCAATAAATACATTCGTCAACCAAAAGCCTGAAAAAGTGACATTTTAATGCACAACTGTGGCTCTATCACACTGCATCATTTATTCATAATTTATCTATACACTATTTTAACCGACCTTTCTTTTTAACATCTAGTTGTCACTATAAAAAGCTCAGTCAAAGCTGCGTATATTGACACCTCCCATTTTCTTTGAAATAACACCCTTAGGCCTCGTACACATGATAGGTTAACAAGAGGACAACGGTCTGATGGACCGTTTTCATCGGTCCAAACCGATCATGTGTATGCCCTATAGGTTATTTAACCATAGGTTAAAAAAAGACAACTTGCTTTAAATTTAACCTATGGATTCTTAACCAATGGGAAAAACGATCGTTAGTACGCACAACCATCAGTTAAAAATCCACGCATGCTCAGAATCAAGTCGACGCATGCTTGGAAGCATTGAACTTCGTTTTTTCAAGCACGACGTTGTGTTTTACGTCACCGCGTTTTGACACGGTTTTTTTAACCGATGGTGTGTAGGCACGACGGACCATCAGTCAGCTTCATAGGTTAACCTATGACAACTGTCCTTCAGACCGTTCTCATCGGATGGACTGATCGTGTGTATGAGGCTTTAGAGTAAGATGTTCTTCAAAACAAATGGTGCAAAAACACACATTTTTTTAAATGCCAATCATCATCCACTTACACTTATACAATGTAAATGTATGAGAGAGAGATCTCTATATTAATCAAAAATACTAAATTAATAAGGGCTTTCATATTACGTGCTCTCGCCCAGCAGAGCCACCTTGTGGACGTATATCGACGGTGCGCGGTCGGCAAGTGGTTAATATGCCAGGAGAAAGGGGGGATTTATTTCAAAGCAGACAGGATGGAGCAGGAGACCGCTGCTCGTAATGTTTCCCTAAATGAACTTTTACGGAACACGCTTATGACATAAACAAACAATAGACTACAAACAGTCGAACAATCATTAAGCTACACACACACAGTTAGAATATGACTATTTCAGCCCCTCTGTCTGTAGGGCGTTAATTCATAACCCCTAACCCAGAATATATATATATATAACTAAAAAAATATATATTATGTGTGTACTTTGCCCTCCGCCAGTATGCACGCAATATACATATAAGCTGATAAGGCAATTACCGTGTTACATCAGTACCAAACACCTGTCCTTCGCATCAGCCTAGTTCGACACCTCGTTTAGTCAATTTTTTTACAAAAAAAAACAGACCATCGACCATTCTGTGTCTATCCATAATCTGATTTCCCGAGACCGCTCTCTTGAGACCAGACATATCTATATGTGCATTCACATATATACATATCTACTCTGAGACATGCCTGATTTGCGTCTCCGGCTCAGGAACATTGAAAAGGAGGTATTGTCTACTAGGGATGAGCTTGGTGTTCGACTCAAACGTATGTTCAACTCGAACATCGTCTGTTCGTACGTTCGACGAATTTCAAACAAAACGGGTCATTCGCGCCAAATTCGAGTGACGCGCGTCGGCCCATAATTCACTGCGGCATTGCGCGCTGATGATTGGTCAAGCATGCACCATGACCCTGCATGCTTGGCCAAACACAGTGCGCAAAAAACGAAGAACCATAATTGGCCAAAGCCAGTGTGTAGAGGATATATATACATCCTAGCGTTGTACATATATTTATACACTGTATAGCTTAGCTAGATCAGCTATTCCTATTGTTAGGCAGTAGATTGTGCTAGATGCAGTGCTCTAACATGTTGTATTGCCTGCATAGTGTTTAGTTTACACCTAAACATAGTACTCAGTGTTAGTGGACGTGTGCTATATAATTGCACATAAACACATTAGCTGTTACTGCAAGTGTGCTATTTAATTGCACATAAACGCAGTCGCTCTTACTGCACGTGTGCTGTTTTTTAGCCCATAAACGCAGTCGCTCTTACTGCACGTTTGCTGTGTTTTTGCCCATAAACGCAGTTGCTGTTAGTGCACGTTTGCTGTGTTTTTGCCCATAAACGCAGTCGCTCTTACTGCACGTTTGCTGTGTTTTTGCCCATAAACGCAGTCGCTGTTAGTGCACGTTTGCTGTGTTTTTGCCCATAAACGCAGTCGCTCTTACTGCACATTTGCTGTGTTTTTGCCCATAAACGCAGTCGCTGTTAGTGCACGTTTTCTGTGTTTTTGGCCATAAACGCAGTCACTCTTACTGCACGTTTGCTGTGTTTTTACCCATAAATGCAGTTGCTCTTACTGCAGTGTATAAAGGGATATTCCGTGAGTGAGAACGTCGTTCGCAGTCGGTAGAAAACGTCGGGAAAACTATTGTGCAGTACGACGATACGAAACTTGATTTTTTGGACTTTATGATCAGTGGATGAGTTTGTGGGTTAGATATGGGCAGAAATAATGGAGGCCTTCAGAGAACAGGAGTTCTTCACAGAATTTGTTCAAAGGGGGCCCCGGATGGCAACCCCCTTTTTTTCTAGAATTTTTCTTTCCCAAAAAAATAATTTATTCAGCCACGATCTGGCATTGTAATGGCCCCCCCACCCCTAAAATAATCAACATATTGTTGCCACACAGCACGTGCGCTTTGGGGGGCCAAGCCTGCATGGCCACAGGCTCACGGGCCACCACTGGAACATCAATGGCCTCATCACTAGGCACAAGTGTCATGTAGTTTGTTGAGGGTCTCTTTAGGAAATTGTGCAATATGCACCAGCAAAGTATGACATGGTTCAGATTCTACTTAACAAACCTACAGTCCTTGTCTTGTTTGCACCGCCTGTATACTGCTGTTCAAAGTATATAGGGCCAAAGGGTTTTGTCAGGGCCAATCCTCCCTATAGGCTCACTATGCAAGCCGCTTAGGGCCACGCAAAGCTGCAAAGGGCCCCCCAAATTACTAGAGGCCCCGCCTGGTGAGAAGTCATTTTCGCCCCCTCACCCCGCTTCTAAACTCGCTGGCTGAGTCATTTCCGACAGCAGAACACCCCCCCCCCACGCTTCTCAACTCTCTTTAATGTGACATGTCACTGTCGTCAGCGCCCCCTGCTTCTCATTTTTAATGTGCCATGTAATTTTGCTTAGGGCCCCAGGGAGGTCAGGATCGGCACTGGGTCTTGTAATGACCTGGGGGGAGTGGTGGTGGGGAAACTCATGCTATTTTTTTCAATGATTTTTATCCATATTGCAGTGATCAAACATTACATTAAAGCCGCTAGCAGTATTAAATTACTTTTTTCTTATAGTAATCTCATGTTGTGCAGGGACATTTCTAAACACGTGCCACTACTATAGACACCCAGCAGGTATGATATTTAAAGGAATTTTTGAATTTTTTTTCACTTTAAGAATCATTAAAATCGCTGCTCCAGAAAAAAATACAGTTTTTAAAAGTTTTTTTTTCCATTGATACATGTTCCCTGGGGCAAGACCCGGGTTCTCAAAGACGTTTTCCAACAATAACTTGAATATTGGGCTTTAAAATGAGCACTTTTGAATTCGAACGTTCGAGTCCCATAGACTTCAATGGGGTTCTAAATGTTCACGCGAACGGTCGGTCCGTTCGAACGTTCTGGTGCGAACCGAACGCGGGTATGTTCGGCTCATCCCTATTGTCTACCCGTCTCCTACAGACATTCACCTGAAATAGCCACATTCAAGGCAGCATAGGACACAACATAACATGAATATCAGCTGGCAGAATAGGGCGACAGGTTCTCTTTAAAAAGACTTTGTTCAAGAAATTACCCGTCTTTGCCTGGCCATGAAGCAGCAAACAGAACGAGATAATGGAGGGCATCTGCGCGGAAGATTATAGGCAAGAAGCATAAAATTCGTAAAGGTGATCAGCCTTCTCATACGCACAGTCGCACTCCATCGACATCTCGGGATGCCGCATCTGGCCAAAAAAACAAAGTCCACGTTGGCGCGACAATTGATAAGGATTGATAAGCCCCTAGCACAACTCTTGGGCAAAAACCCATTCTGACTGTCTGCCTATTCATAATAGTGAAACATGCAGACACAAGGGAAGTTTTAGTCTACATCCTCCACCGTCCAACATTAAAAGAGAAGGAACTTTATTGCCAGCATAGCTTTATAGACAAAATGACATCATTCATATGAGCACATCTGATTGGTTCATCAACATATATAGTCTCTTATTACATGTCCCTGTTGCCACGAGGTCTTTTCACTCAGACTCACAGGGGCCATGGAAGGAGTGAGTAACATCTGTCTTCATTTATCACTTCAGAAGGGTTGTTTAACTATATAATGACTTTTAAGGAAAGTAACAGTACTCTTATACACCCATACATATATATGTGTGTATATATATATATATATATATATATATATATATATATATATATATATATATATATATATATATATATATATCAAGAAATAAAAGAAATAAAACAATATAAGAAAGAAAAGCAACATTTGAGTGGTTTAGGAGAAATGTAACATAAACACAAAATAATCATTTTATTTAACTCCATCACAATGGTATAGGTGTCCTTCAGTTCTTCTCACGATACCTGGACCACTTGATCCATTTTTTTCATTACACATCTGAATTCCTGGTTTGGGATAGGGCAGGGGTAGGCAACCTGGGGCCCCCCAGCTGTTGTGGAACTACATTTCCCATGAGGCATTGCAAGGCTGACAGTTACAATTACTCCCAGAGGCATAATGGGATTTGTAGTTCTGCAACAGCTGGGGGGGTCCTAGGTGGTCCTAGGGGGGGGATACTCTACCTCCACCTATCCTCAGCCATGATGGCAGCTTCTCCTGTGGGTGGGTATTATCTGCAGAAGAAGAAGTGCAGAGTGTATCGAGGTGGGCAGTATGTGCAGGTGAGAAGTGAGGAGTGTATAGAGGTGGGTAGTATGTGCAGGTGTGAAGTGCGGAGTGTATGGTGGTGGGTAGTATGTGCAAGTAAGGAGTTCAAAGTGTAAGGAGGTAGGTAGTATATGCAGGAGAGGAGTGTGAAGTGTGTGGTGCTGGGTGGTACATGTAGGAGAGGAGTGCGGAGTGTATAGTGGTGGGTAGTATATGCAGGATGGTGTCAGTAGGACAATTGACAGTGTCAGTAGTTTTTTATTTTTACTGTCTTGTTTTTTTTTGTTTTGTTTTTTACAACTTAATTTTTTGGTATTTTTTTTCTCTAAATGCTTTTTGGGGGCCGATGGATGGTGTCAGTAGTTTTTTATTTGTATGTATTTATTTTTTTACAATTAATTTTTTTCATAATGCTTTTTTTTTTGGTGGGGGGCAGTGAAAAGTGTCAGTAGGGTGGGGGGATGGTGTCAGTGTTTTATTATCTTATGTTATTGTATTAAAATTTTATTTTTTATAATTTTTTTGGGGGGGGGGACTTTGGTGAGATATCAGGGCCAAACATCTCTCCTTTGAGATAAAGAAAAAAACTGATGACACTGATTCTATTGTGATTTAACAGGGGGGCGCCCCGCAGAACACCCCAGTCAGCACTCTCAGCTATTTAGCAGACCTTTAACGGTCACACCCCTTCGACACCGGCTGTACACAGTGCAGTACACAAGGGCTGAATGTTGACCGGTTTCTATTGAACCGGCCGATGATGCCGACTTTCGGATCGTGTGTCCAGGGCTTAAGATTTTTTTTTAGTTTTTACTGTATAAAATGTTAAATTTTTCCATACAAAAAAGACATGATACACAACCTAGCTTGTTCAGCTTGGATTACATCAGCCATAGCACCCCACCAACAAAAATACATGATTTGCATTACTATTTTAGAAGTACATAGGCACCTTTTATTCCAAATTCATATAATGGTGAACAGGGAAAATGTATCAGCCATCCCGTCTACTGGCCAATAAAACTCTTCATAAATGTCTACAAAATGCCATATCCAAAACACTACCATATGAAAACAAGCTAAAATAATATGTTTAAACGTATGCTTCCCCCCTTATTGAATAGGGACAATTGTGAGTTGTTATTATTTTAAAGTTAATCTTAAACAAACTTTAGTGATTTTTCCTTTTAAATGCTTGCGTTTGCCTTTCTTTGTTATTTTAGTAAACACAGTGATTTATCAGTTAATCATCGGAGGCAGTTTTGAATTTGATCAAGCATCAATAAACCTCCCTGCTTGTGCTTAACACCTGTTATGGTATAAAGCAGAAAGGAGTGCCCTGTTTTCAAGTCAACTGACTCTTATGGCCCATTCACAACACAGTGCTATGCACCGCAATGCATACTTCCTTTTTTACCCACTAAAGCACATACGCCATATGCTGTGTCGCTCTAAACTCTATTGCAGCACACATGAGTTTGGAGATCAATTAAATCTCATCTACATGTATATGTAAGGGATATGAAGTATATGAACAGGATTTCTTCTGACTAAAACAAAATACAAATCCTCTCTGCATTTTACAGCTTATTTTATTTCAATTGTATTTTATTTTGCAATACATAATGTAACTATCTGTAATTTATTAATATATTCTACCAGGTTCACCTGTGCTGTCTGGGTATTACAGCGTCCGAAGATCTTTCCTTCCTGAATCTGAGTTCCATGGTGCCAAGCAATACTCAAATGACATCTACGCATCACCCTTGGGGTCAAAGTCAATAGGTTGTGATTCAGCAACCATCCAAAGCTACCCATCCCTGCTTGAGCCTTATTTCTCTGACTCTATAGGTGACTACCGGAGTACATCAGTAACATCTGCTGGCAGCTCTCTGTTCAGTGCTTCATCGCTGCCACCTCTCCTACCTCATTTCCCTGGTGACCCATCACATTATCTGTTAGTAAGTAATTCTAAATTATACTACGCTATCATTAATAAATTAAAGTGACTCAATCAATAATAATACTTTCCAAGCTCTCTAAATGTAATGTGCCGCCCTAGCTGCAGCCCTTTAATAATATCAAAAAAATATCACAAAATGTGCTATTAATCATTCAAGACAATAAATGAAAACACAGACATAACCCTTTTGTTCCAATCTGCAGGGAAGAGTCTGTATATTGGGAATCACTTGAGAAGTTTCAATAATTTGGAAAGTGTAACCAATACCTAAAAAAGGATTAGGCACAGAGATCACTTAAGTGTGAATTACCTCTCCTAAAGATGTAAAAATTCCCCAAATTTTGAAACCATAGGAAAAATAAAAAAAATTCCCCTGTTTTTAAAAAATGTAAATAACATTTTCAGAAAATAAAAATAAAAAATTCAGTGTGGAGTACCGTTTTTTCCGTCATATAAGACGACCTTTTGTACTTAAAAATATCCCTAAAAAATTAGGGGGTCTTCTTATACGCCGGTACCTGTATGCAGAGTCAGACTGCAGGTGTCCATTGTTCAAAAGCCACGCCTCATCCTGTTCCGTGATAGGCGGAACAATCAGTTTCCCAGCAGAGCCTGTGTTTAGTGTTCTGCCTATCACGGACGTCCTCTTGTCCTCAGCCTCGGATGAGAGGACGTCCATGATAGGCAGAACACTGAACACAGGCTCTGCTGGGAAGCTGAGTGTTCCGCCTATCACGGAACAGGACGAGGTGAAGGCGCGACTTTTGAACAATGGACGCCCAAAGTCTGACTCTGCATACAGGAATAAGGTATGGAGATCGGCACAGTGAGGTATGCAATGGGCACAGTGAGGTAGGCAATGGGCAGAGTGAGGTAGGCAATGGGCACAGTGAGCTAGGCAATGGGCACAATGAGGTATGCAATGGGCACAGTGAGGTATGCAATGGGCACAGTGAGGTAAGTCAGAAGGGGGTCGTCTTATAAGGTGAGTATATCCCAAAACCAACCTTTTAGCTGGAAAATTAGGGAGTCATCTTATACGCCCAGTCACCTTATACGCCGGCAAATACAGTAGTTGTACGAATTGAAAATCATTTTGTTACACTAGGAAGGCAAAATGAAGTGTATATAAAGGTATTATGCTTGAAGTAAAGGTACAGCTTTTTCAGTAAATACACTAAATTTGCTTTTTGTTACAAATGGAATAACAAGTTCTGTATATGATAGCAACATTTTACCTATACAAGAGAACAGGTAACCACCCCCTTTCCCCCATAATATTGTAAAAGCTTCCTGCCATTATGAATTTCAGTTATTAACCATGCTGATCCAGAAGCATATATTGCTCTGTTAAGAGCTTGATTTATTTTCTCCTGATTGCCAGGTGCCATTTTCTCTATTGATGAAGGCATTGTGTATTTGGGAGTATTTTGGGAGGCCATGGTGTGTAACACTTCCTTACCTAAAGTTGCTGCTGGTGAAGAAACACTTTGTGATGATATTTCTTGTGATCATATTTCTGGAATGAGAACTTTGGAGGAAAAGGCTACTTGCACTTTCAAAAATCAGACCAAAATAAACCACTTCAGAATTTTTCCACCTTTAATGTGACCTATAATCCTGTGCATTTAAATTAAAAACAAATTGAAATTGTTATTTAGTGGCGAAAAAATAATGTGGTTGTAAAGTCAGACGGAATTTTTTCATCGGATATTCCGACCGTGTGTGTGCCCCATCTGAGTTTTTCCTTCGGAAATTCCATGGACTTAGAAAGAGAACATGTTCTCTTTTTTTCCGACGGAAAAAAATTCTATCGGAAATTCAGTTTGTCTGTATGGAACCCTGACGGAGAAAGAAAACATGCATGCTCAGAATCAAGTCTCGAAAGCATTGAACTTAATTTTTTTCGGCTCGTCGTAGTGTTGTACGTCACCGCGTTCTTGACAGTCGGAATTTGGTGTGACAGTGTGTATGCAAGACAGCTTGAACGGAATTCCGTCAGAAAAATCTGTTGGCGTTTATCCGGATGGAAATTCCGATCGTGTGTACAAGGCATAATAGTTAGGGATGTGGATGTGTCCAGAATTATTCAATAACATTTAAACTAATGTCAAATATTAGTCAACACACACCTGCCATCAATGAACGTGATTTTGATCAAGCCTAAATAAAGTTTGGCTGTTCTAGTAGGATTTTCCTGACATTAAGAGCCGGTTCACACTGGGACGACATGGCAATCCGACTTCAAGTGGCGCGGTCAAGAAAATGAATGGAAGTGAATGGGAGCCGTCTTAATGTACACTACTGAAGTCGCTCCGACTTCAGAAAAGGTTCCTGTACTACTTCAATCCGACTTCTAGGCAACTTGTAGGCAACTTGTACCCATTGATTTCAATGGAAGTTGCCTCAGAAGTTGGATCACTGTCTTAACTGAAGCAACATTACAGGAAGATAACACACATTTCTCAGGCAAACCCCTCCCTCCCACAAAGCTGATTGTTGTTTGATTGGCCACTGGAAAGCCTCCTGTCCTGGAGGCGACTTGAATTTGCCTTGTACTGTCCTGGAGGCAACTTGAAGTTACCTTGTAAGTTGCCTGATGATTCATACCCAAGTCGTGTCCAAGTTGCCTCCCAAAGTCGTGCTAGAAGTCGTGTAGCCCCTGTGTGAATGGGCTCTTACTCAGTTGCCTCATACAGCAAAAGCCATGGTCCACAAAGAACTTACAAGTCATCAAAGGGATCTCATTGTTGGATAGTATCAGTCAGGAGAAGGTACTAAAATGTTTACAATTTTTAAATATACCATAGGACACTGTTAATATGGTCGTCAACAAGTGGAGAAAATATAACAGAACAGTGGCATTACCAAGAACCGGATGTTGCTCCAAAATGTATTAAAAACAAAAAGAAAGCTGGTCAGGGAAGCTGCCATCAGGCCTACAGCAACATTAAAAGAGCTGCAGGAATTTCTCGAAAGTACTCATTGTGTACTACATGTGACAACAAGCTCCCATATTCTTCATATGTCTGGACTGTGTTGTGTTAATGGAAGCCTGACAAGCCCAGCTACATTGTATGGAAAGGCTTGCCAATAGATGAGATGACTTCTGTGCACAGGCTAAAACATTTTCCCTTTCATGCTTGCAAGAATTGGGTAGAGGCTAATGAATACAAGTGCTGCCAAGCATTGTCATGCACGCTAGCACTTACGTGAACCTGTGACAGATGTTGGCGCCAAACAGGCTATTTAAACCCGGCCAGTACTCAGGATCAGAGCTGCTTTGTCTTTAACCTCCTGTGTATTCTGTGTTCCTGTGTGGTAAAAAATATCGCAATAAGCGTATATTGATTGGTTTGCGCAAAAGTTATATGTTATATATTTATATATAAATGTTATATATATATATATATATATATTTATATATACATGTTATATATATATATATATATATATATATATATATATATATATATATATATATATATATATATATATATATATATATATATATATATATATTGTTATAGGGGGTAGTTTCATGGCATTTTTATTATAATTTATTATTATTTTTTTTACTAGTAATGGCGACGATCTGCGATTTTTATCGGGACTGCGACATTATGGCAGACACATCAGACACTTTTGGCACATTTTTGGGACCATTTGCATTTATATAGCGATCAGTGCTATAAAAATGCACTGATTACTGTAAAAATTTCACTGACAGGGAAGGGGTTAACACTAGGGGGTGATCAAGGGGTTAACTGTGTTCCCTAATGTGTGTTCTAACTGTAGGGGGATGAACCTGACTAGGGGAAGAGATCGATTGGTGTTCATACATTGGTGTTCATACATTGTTCATACATTGTATGAACACACGATCAGTCTCCTCGCCCCTGAGAGAACCGGGATTTGTGTGTTTACATACACACACCGTTCTGTAACGAGCAATCGTGGGTGCCCCGGCGGTAATCGCGACTGCCGGGCAATCGCATTGGCTCCGGGGACACGCGCTGCCGGAGGCATCTTAAAGAGCCAACGTACAGCTACGATGGCTCGAGCAGGGAAGCCAGCCTGCCACAGTATAACTGCAGCGGCTGGTCCGGAAGCAGTTAAGGGTGTGCATATTTGTGCAACCACATTATTGTACATTGCTTTTTATTATTATTATTGAATTGCACATATTATAGGTCATATTAAAGGTGGAAAAAATTCAGAAGTAATTAATCTTGGTCTGACTTTGTACATCTCAAAAATCTAGCATTTTTACAGAGGTGCATCGACTTTTTACAGTATATCCTTTTATATCCACTTTTTATATCTTTTTATATCCACTGTATATGTTGCTTACTGTGTTTATGATTTATTTATTGCATTATTTGCTGTTTGGCTCTTGTTCTTTTCTTCACATTGAAACAGAGGGGTTATAGATTACTTTTTATGTATTTAGATCAAGTGTGTGATTATTATTATAATTAGCACAGCTTTTGAAATTATTTTGTTAAACCAATTCTGTTGCCTAAATAAAAACAACTCTAAAATCTTCCTGCAGAAGAAAGCTTTTAATACTCACCTCTCCAGTTTGCTGTGGATAACTTTGCTTTGCTACAGAATCCAACAGGCCTCTTCAGGTCCTTACACTTCCAAGTGTGTTAGATGCCTGTTCCCCCATTGTGTGCTGTGATTTTATCCCATTGGCCCAAGATGACTATTTTAGTGATGTAGCCACCGACAGGAGGAACCACAGCAGGGAATGGAGGCAATTGAGACACCCAGAAAAAGTCAGACGTTTAGTCCAGATTTTGCTGGAGGCTGTTGCACTTGAAGAAAGCAAAGTTAGGAATCGTACCCAGAGGAAATATGAATATTGTGAGCTTAGGAAATATAAATAGAGACAAATGATATTGTAGCCAAAATATCAGATCTTTGATATAAATCCATGATGACTAAGGGCTCTTTCACATGGAGCTCTGTCGATCTCCGCTGAGCTGGCAGATCACAGGTCTGTCTCTGCACATCCCCTATGGGGGATCAGATGACGGCGGACCATAGAGTCCGTTGTCACCCGATCCGATCCGCCAGACGGACGGAAAATAGGGTTTTCCTCCTTCACACTTTGGCAGATCGGAGTGGGTTGGATGTCAGCAGGCATGTCACCGCTGACTTCCATGGCTCCATAGAGGAGCACGGAGCTCCCATTCAGGTCCGCCTAAAAAAATGGTAGCCGCATGAATAAATAATCATTTTCTTCTGAGGCAACAAGATGGTTTTGGCAGGTCTGTCAGAAATTACTTAAGCAGATAGCAGAAGAAGGAGAGAGCAAATACGATTCACACTAGTACCATAACAGACTAGCGCCCACCCAAGCCTGCAATATCAGTTTCCCAGGTTTACATTCTGTATTCAGGTGCTGGCAAACATAGAGCAAATCGTATTTCCAAGATATAATAGAGCATACAGATACCACTGCACACAGCTTTAGTAAATAAACCCCACTGTATTCAGCTTCAGTGTAAAGTAAATGAAAGACAGGCTTCAACTCAAATCCCCACCCATTGGACATGCCCCTTTAGAAGGGGCATGACCGATGCGTGGCAATTTAAAGTGAAGCCTGTCTTTCATTTACCTTACACTGAAGTTGAATACAGTGGGGTTTATTTACTAAAGCTGGAGAGTGCAAAAATAGGCTCACTTCTGCAGAGAAACCAATCAACCAATCAGCTTCCAAGTTTTATTGCCAAAACTTAATTGAATAAGCTAAGATTAGAAGCTGATTGGTTTCTATGTAGAAGTGAGCCTGGTTTTGCACTCTCCAGCTTTAGTAAATAAACCCTAGTGTATAGCAATAGTTCTACTAGGTTCTGTGGATTGAGGTACACACTGTAGAAAGATATGCTTTGTTCATTTTTAATTTCAGAGGTTTACAACCACTTTAATATTTAATAAATCTTTTAAAGCATTATTATGATGAAGGGCTACCAATGAGCATTGGGTCATTCTGACTGATGATTTACAGCAGCTATAACACAATGGTAATATGCATATGAAGCACTCACTTACATTTAGAACTCAAATTCAGAAGGCAGATTGCTATAAGAGAATGACGATGCTCCAAACACTGGACCGCTACAGTACCATGGTGATAGGTTACTTGGCAACTGTCTAAATTGACCCTAGTATGTGCTTTTACAGGGACTGAAGTGAATGTACAATATATACATATAGTACCTCAATAACTTTTCTGGAAAAGCTATTTCACAACAGTTTTTTCTAAAACTTTATTGACATGTTGATGGGGTGGGGCTCAGTCCAGGGATAGCGAAATTTAAGTAGACAATTTTAAAGTGGCTTGCAATAGGTTGTAGCTGTTCCCCGTTATTACTCACCCTTATAAACATAAAAGGATGTATCAGGACCTGATACTTGGATAGATAGATAGATAGATAGATAGATAGATAGATAGATAGATAGATAGATAGATAGATAGATAGATAGATAGATAGATAGATAGATAGATAGATAGATAGATAGAATTTTCTATATGCCTATTAATACTGTGTGTAATTTATTCCTCAGAGAGACTCATGGGAACCGACAGTTAACGATTCAATTAACCAGCTGGATGCCTTATGCACAGATGCTTCACAAACGGTATCATCATCCACAAATTGCATCACATCTGAAAATGGAGTCACACACTACAGGAGTGCTAGCAGAGGGTCCTCCTCATCCCAGGGCACTCAGTCTTATTCGTTGCATCCTCTAGAAGATGTTCACTACTCTACTACTTTTCCGGCTACCTCTTCCTATGCCTTTTCACCATTTATGACAGTGAACAATGAATTGACCCCAAAGATGGTTCATCACCTTTCTCAAGAGGACTCTGCAGAAACAAGTCCCATGCAAGATAGCTCTGCTTGGCCAAAGGAAGATACAAACACAGTATGGGGACCATATGAAATTCGAAGAAATTACTGAAATCTCTGGTATTTCTTCAGTCATCAAGAATTTGTCATCATAATACTTTTAGATCACATAACAGGATGTGAGGTTAGATTATGAAACAACATTAACAGGACTATGCTGTTGCTATTAGTATTCAGAGTTAATAAACATATTTGGGAGAACCTAAAAAAAATTATAAAAAAAAAGATCCTGTTTTGATTCAATATCAATTTTTATTTAACAGGGTATTGTTTCCAACTTTTCTCAGTTATGTACAGTATAAGCACCACAGCTTTTCTGAGTGTCTGAGCACTACTTTTACTATTATAAATGATTACATTTACATCCATGTACACCGCTGTAACACCTCTTGAGCTGTATAGTGAGTGAGTGAATGAGAAACTTATATAGCGCAACACATGCGAACTGAATCGCCTCTGGGCGATAGTCTATCACCTCATAGTTTATGCAGGAACTTAACCACACATTTATAATAGTATATCACCATATTGGCTGCTATAGTCCAGAGCAGAAGTCATTCAGATATACAGGTGAATTATAAAATAGAAAACATATTCTTCTACTACCTGTTGTTGAATGTCATCATCATTGTAGTAGTAAACTGATCTCCCAAAGCACAGAGCATGACATAAACCCTGAGCTACACTGTGTACCATTCACAGAAAGTATGAGTAACAGCAGACATACCTAAAATATAAAAAAAAAACATGGTAGTAGTGTTAACGCCTAATATAAAACAGCAGTGAATGTGGCACAAATAGTAAAAATGGACAATCTCAGAACAGCAAATGAGGAATGATTAGGTGAAATATTTCCCTTGAGTTTTAGTTATTCTTCCTCATACAAAGTACAGAAATACATTTAAATCCCACAACCTGAAAATGAGCTCAGGGGAGCTAGATCACTCAACCTTTTTACCTGTGGGTCACCCTTGAAAAAGCTTTCAGGTCTTGAGGTACCTCTAATATAATTAATAATCCTGCAGCTTATGGTACATTAGCATTATCAGTAAATTGTAGAAAATTGGAAATAAAGAATGCGGTTTACACCCAGGACAGATCATGTTCTACTTTCCTGCTCTATGCAACCACATACTCAGTAGTAATCCAATAATTGAAAAAATGTGATGTCCCCTTACATTTTGGTCAGTGTAGTAGAGACCACTTATATTGGTGGTTTGTGGAAAATTGCTCCCTTGCATTTGCAATCAGGATAAGTGAGGTATACTATCAGTTGACCAATGTTCACTGCTAAAGGAACCTCCAGCACCCCAAAGAGTCTACCTAGGGTTCCACTGAAACCTGGTTGCAAAAAGCACAACCATTGATACCCAACACAGCACACTTAGTAGGATCATCTTTTACAAAAAAATGTTTGCGGATCCTAACAAGACTTAGAATATTGTTACAGTGTTAAATTTAACTTATAATGATATGCTATATTTCTACTGGTTATGGTGAGAAAATTATATGCATCAAAAAGCCTCTTTTTTCTCTTCGCTACCTATAGATGCAAGACTACTGGTCCCAATGGTAAATCTGTCTCTGTTGCTCACTGCTAAAGCATATATGCATATGTCAGATATACAAATGATTTTGTGATTTTCAGTCTTCCTAAATGACAACAAATACAGAGGGTATAGAAAATAATCTCCCCCCCCCCCTTTAAATAATCACATTATGTTGCTTTTCAGCCTGAAATGAAGACAAACACAGTGGGGGTTATTTACTAAAGGCAAATCCACTTTGCACTACAAGTGCACTTAAAAGTGCACTTGGAAGTAAAGTTGCTGTAGATCCAAGGGGGACATGCAAGGAAAGTAAAAAAAAACTGCATTTTAGCTTGCACATGATTGGATGATACAATCAGCAGAGCTTCCCCTTATTTCAGATCTACCCCTTAGATTTAGAGCGACTGCACTTCACAAGTTTGCTTTCAGTGCATTTTTGAGTGCACTTGCAGTGCACTTGTAGTGCAAAGTGGATTTGCCTTTCGTAAATAACCCCCAGTTTGTCTTATCCAGCTGTATTTACATCCAAGTGAAAAATATAACTCCAACATGTCAGGAAAAAATAAAATGTCAAAAACAGAATCACTTATACCGCGTACACACCATCAGGCTTTTGCCCGGCCAAAAGCACATCAGAATTCCGATGGAATTCCATCAGAGTAAAATAGAACATGTTCTATATTTAAACTCCGATGGAATTCATCGGAATTTAGGATGGAATTTCTCTGATTGGGCATACACACGGTCGGAATTCCCGATGGAAAAAGTCGGACATTTTCCATCAGAAATTCTGATCGTGTGTACAGGGCTTTTTCGTTGGAAAAAGGATCACCCCCTTATGTCATTTTTTACTACATTTTGCTTTAATTACAGTTTTTAGTCAGTTGGGATATTTCTCTACTAAATTTGCACATCTAGACTTTGAAATATTTATCCACTCTTTGCAGAACATGCTCATGTTCAATTAAATTTGATGGTGACCGTTTGTGGACTGCAGTCTTCAAGTCATTCTGCAGATTTTCAATGTGGTTTAAGTCTGGGCTCTGACTGGACCATGCAAGACATTCACCCTTTTCTTCTTCAACCACTTAGTAGTCAATTTTGCTGTATGCTTTGGGTCATTGTCATGTTAGAAGATACACCTTCTTTCCATTGACAACTTTCTGTCAGAGGGCAACAGATTTTTCTCGAGAATTTGTTGGTATTTTGCCCCAAATATTTGTTCTTCTATCCTAACAAGTGCTCCAGTCCCTGTAGCAGAGAAACACCCCCATGACAGGATATTACCACCTCCATGCTATACTGTAGGGATGGTGTTATTTGGCTGGTGAGCTTTTTCCCCCTTAAAATAGGGGGATGATCAAGTGTGCGTGTTATACACTGATATAGGGCTGCCTCGGAGGGGAAGGAGGGAACGAGCGCCAAATAGACAGAGCCAGGTTTCCTGTGTACTCGGCTTCAGCTCGCAGTCATCCCCAGTCCAACTTTCTGGATAGCTCCTAGCATTGACGTCCTGGCATTGAACTTGTGCTATGTCCATCAAAGGAGTTGGTCCAAGGGGCTGGACTGGGTATGACGCCAAGCCGAGTACACAGGAGATCCAGCTCTGTCTATTCCGGCAATGGCAAGGCTGCAGATGGGCACTGATCAGGCTGCAAGATGGGCACTGATCAGGCTGCAATGATGAGCAAGGGTGCAGATAGGCACTGATCAGGCTGCAGTGATGAGCAAAGCTGCAGATGGGCACTGATCAGGCTGCAATGATGGGCAAGGCTGCAGATGGGCACTGATCAGGCTGCAATTAATGGCAAGGCTGCAGATGGGTACTGATTAGGCTGCAATGATGGGCAATGCTGTAGATGGTACTGATCAGGCTGCAATGATGGGCAAGGCTGCAGATGGTCACTGATCAGGTTGCAATGATGGGCAAGGCTATAGATGAGCACTGATAAGGCTGCAGATGGGCACTGATCTGGCTGCAATGATGGGCAAGGCTGCAGATGGGCAGTGATCAGGCTGTAATTATGGGCAAGGCTGCAGATGGGGACTTATTAGGCTGCAATAATGGGCAAGGCTGCAGATGGGCACTGATCAGGCTGCAATGATGGGCAATGATGGGGCTGCAGATGGGCACTGATTAGGCTACAGTGATGGGCAATGGTGAGGCTGCAGATGGGCACTGATCAGGCTGCAATGATGAGAAATGGTGAGGCTACAGATGGGCAATAGCGGGGCTGCAAATGGGCACTGATCAGGTTGCAATGATGAGCAATGGTGAGGCTGCAGATGGACACAGATCATTCTTCATTAATGGGAAATGGAGAGGCTGCAGATGGACACTGATAGAGCTGCATTGAAGAGAAGTGACCCTTATTTTGTTTCAAAATTCATTAATTAAAATTGTAATTTTTTTTCCTGAAACATTCCTGTTAAAATTTAGGTGCATGTTATAATATGCCTGGGCGCGTATTACACAGATACATGCGGCAATTAAAGCAAAATGTGGTCCAACAAAATATTGACATAAGTGGGGATATTCAAATTTCAACTAAGTGATTCTTTTCTATAACCACTGTATTTGTGGCCAAACATGGCTAAAAACACTGATCCAGACAGTTATCTTATACTTATTTAGGTAATTTCAGGTATGTAAATACAGAATCACAATTGTAGTGTTATTTAGAGTAAAGACTAGTCATTTCCAGAAATAAAATAATTAAACTATGTTTTTATGAAAATATATGACCTAAAATACAAAGTTTATTCCAGACTTCTGACAATGTGTTTACCATGTTTTTGTTTTTGTTTTTTCACGTCTTTTGCTATGCTATCTTCAGCCTTGATCCACACAGAACCTGACGGTCTGCTTGGGAGAATAGGAACTGGTTGTAGATCTAATATATTAGCATATTTATTATCAACTTCAGCTAGGTATACAGTTACCTTGATCTTCAACTCCTTCTCTCATAATATTCAAATTTTAGTATTATGGGAAAACGTCTTTGGATTTTTGTTTGTAAACTCATGTCCCTTTTACTATCATGTTCAAAAACTATTAAAGGAATGTATGTTGGCGTTGCTAGGTCATCTATTTCATGTATAAAAGTAGAATATTGTTGGACTAGTTTGCCCTTCATAGAACACATTTTCATTTTTTTTTATCATGTTATCTAAACTCCCCAAAATAAATTTTAACTTTTTTAATATTAAAAATTACATTACATGAATTAGTACTTTAATATTATTGTAAAGTGCTTATTTTAATATACGTTTTTGTACTTTGACATAGCTTACACAATAAAATAATATTCATCCAAGTTGTGCATGGTTCTAATTACCAAGGGCATTAATTCAATGTGTAACTGTATTGGAGGTGGCTGGAAGGGACGTCAGACTGCGGGCAATCAGGGCCGCTGTTAGGAATCATGGGGCCCCGTACAGACTAACTGATGGGGCCCCCTCACACACACACATCTGATGGTATTTTATACAATATTTTCACAAAAAAAAAAGCATGAAAATCATTTTTAAAAGGGACACAAATGCCACCCCAATTCCTTCCTATTACAAATCTCCCTCACCCCCAAAAATTCACCAGCCTAGCACACATGAAACTTTCTATCCTAGTACAAATCTTCTTCCGCCAAATCTCCCCCTGCCTGCAATGCAATGCAGTACGAATGATCCGGTCTCGTGCTGTATGTGGAACGCTCTTCTGACAGGAAGGAAAGCGCAACACAGCGCACCTCCTCCTGGATGTCTCCTCTCTGCTTTAGCCTCCGGTCTCCTTGTCCCAGCTGTGAGTGCAAGCAGGCCATGTTTATTATCCCTCCATGTCTCTCACCCAGCAGCTAAAAGCCGGTGGGATGGAGAGTGGGAGAAACCTGGGTGAGGGACTTGGAGGGCATTGTTCGCCACTGATCCTCCTGCTCTCAGGGCCCCTCTGTGTGCCGGGGCCCCCTACAGGAGGGCTGGTGGTCCCCCCTTATCAGCGGCCCTGCGGGCAATCATTGACTCTGGAGCTTTCAGCTGCTTCCTGGACATCAACCTAGCTAAAGACCTGCACATTACTCTGACTCTCAAAGATCAAAAACTAGATATACACCTAGCTGATGGCACTCCACTAGGGATGAGCTCCGCGTTCGATTCGAAATACAAACAAAATGGCTCGTTCGCGACAAATTCTAGTGACGCGCCACGGCCCATAATTCACTGCGGCATTGCGCGCTGATGATTGGCCAAGCATGCACTATTAACTGCATGCTTGGCCAATCACAGCGTGCAAAAAACGGAGAGCCGTAATTAGCCAAAGCCAGGGTGGCTTTGGCCAATTAAGGCTCAGGGCTTTAGTACACGCACCACACTATAGAAGGCTGCCTGCAGGGCGGCCTTGTGTAGTGTGTTGCGGCGGTGTTAGTGAATAGATCAGTCCTAGAGAGAGAGAGACAGTGGGCCAGATTCAGAAAGAGATACGACGGAGTATCTCCTGATACGCCGTCGTATCTCTGAGTTCCGCCGTCGTATCTCTGAGTTCCGCCGGTCGTATCTATGCGAGTCGCGACTGATTCACAGAATCAGTTACGCATAGATATCCCTAAGATCCGACAGGTGTAAGTGTCTTACACCGTCGGATCTTAGGCAGCAATTCCAGGCTGGCCGCTAGGTGGCGCTTCTGTATTTTTACGCAAGGAATATGCAAATGAGGATTTACGCTGATTCAGAAACGAACGACCGACCGGCCCTTTTTTTTTTACGTTGTTTGCATTCGGCTTTTTCCGGCGTATAGTTACCCCTGCTATATGAGGGGTAGCTAATGTCAAGTATGACCGTCGTTCCTGCACCGAGTTTTGAAATGTTACGTTGTTTGCGTAAGTCGTTCGCGAATACGGCTGGACGTAATTTACGTTCATGTCGAAAGCAATGACATCCTTGTGACGTCATTTAGAGCAATGCACACTGGGATATTTTACGGACGGCGCATGCGCCGTTCAAATAAAACATAAAAAACGCGGGGTCAACACAAATTTAATTAAAACACACCCCCTACATCCCCATTTGAATTACGCGGCCTTACGATGCAACACATACGTTACGCCACCGTAACTAAGGGCGCAAGTTCTTTATGAATAAAGAACTTGCGCCCAAAGTTAGAGCGGCATAACGTATCGGAGATACGTTATGCCGGCCGGACAGATACGCCATTGTATCTGAATCCGGCCCTGTGGCAGGCTAGTCAGTTTAGTTAAAGTTACAGTGTGTAGAGGATATAAATACATCCCAGGTGTTGTACAGTACATATATTTATACACTGTATAGTTTAGCTAGATCCGTTCTTTCTATCCTAATTTACTGTCTATAAGTTGATTGTGCTAGCTGCAGTATTCTCACGTGGTGTATTGCCTGTGTGCTCTGTAGTTTGCACCTAAAGTTACTTTCTGTGTACCAGTACTGCACTTGTGCTCTGTAGTTTTGCACCTAAAGTTACTTTGTGTGTACCAGTACTGCACTTGTGCTCTGTAGTTTGCACCCAAAGTTACTTTGTGTGTACCAGTACTGCACTTGTGCTCTGTAATTTGCACCTAAAGTTACTTTGTGTGTACCAGTACTGCACTTGTGCTCTGTAGTTTGCACCTAAAGTTACTTTGTGTGTACCAGTACTGCACTTGTGCTCTGTAGTTTGCACCTAAAGTTACTTTGTGTGTTCCAGTACTGCACTTGTGCTCTGTAGTTTGCACCTAAAGTTACTTTGTGTGTACCAGTACTGCACTTGTGCTCTTTAGTTTGCACCTAAAGTTACTTTGTGTGTACCAGTACTGCACTTGTGCTCTGTAGTTTGCACCTAAAGTTACTTTGTGTGTACCAGTACTGCACTTGTGCTCTGTAGTTTGCACCTAAAGTTACTTTGTGTGTACCAGTACTGCACTTGTGCTCTGTAGTTTTGCACCTAAAGTTACTTTGTGTGTACCAGTATTGCACTTGTGCTCTGTAGTTTGCACCTAATGTTACATTGTGTGTACCAGTACTGCACTTGTGCTCTGTAGTTTGCACCTAATGTTACTTGGTGTGTACTGCACTTATGCTCTGTAGTTTGCACCTAAAGTTACTTTGTGTGTACTGCACTTGTGCTCTGTAGTTTGCACCTAAAGAAACCCATGCTATTTTTTTCAGTGATTTTCATCCATATTGCAGGGACCAGACATTACATTAAAGCCGCAAGCAGTCTTAAATTACTTTTTTCTTACAGTAATCTAATTTTGTGCAGGGACAGTTCTAAACACGTGCCACTACTATAGACACCCAGCAGGTATGATATTTAAAGACATTTTTCATTTTTTTTCACTTTAAGCATCATTAAAATCGCTGCTCCAGAAAAACCGACCTTTTTTAAAACTTTTTTTCCATTGATACATGTTCCCTGGGGCAAGACCCGGGTTCTCAAAGACGTTTTCCGACAATAACTTGCATATTGGGCTTTAAAATGAGCACTTTTGAATTTGAACGTTTGAGTCCCATTGACATCAATGGGGTTCTAAATGTTCGCACGAACGTGCACCCAGTTCAGGACCTATTACACAAGAAACAGTCCCTATTCTCAAAACCACAGGGCACCAGGATATTCTTAGTGTTGATGTGATCAGATCTGCCATTTTCCCAGTTAATCTCGGAATACCTTGGCTACAAGCCCACAACCCTTCAGTAGACTGGTCCAGGGGGAAGGTCAACTTTTCATCCAACTCCTGCCAACAGCATTGTGGCATCCCCGCATGCAAACCAACTTGCATACTTGCCTGACCATACAACCAGCAACAGACACCAGTCAAATAGTTCCTTCTGTCTACAACGACTACCTTGATGTCTTCGTCAAAAGGAAAGCCAATACCCTACCTCCACACCGGTCATATGACTGTCCTATTGAGCTACTCTCCGGAGCAGAAATTCCCTTTGGGTGCATCTTTCCTTTGTCCGAGGTGGAATTGAAGGCCCTCAGACAGTACATCGATGAGAACCTAGCCAAAGACTTAATTCGTCCCTCCTCCTCACCTGCCGGAGCAGGCATCTTCTTTGTTGAAAAGAAAGACCACTCCCTCAGGCCATGCATCGACTGCCGGGAGCTGTTTTTCTCAAGATTTAACTTTCATTTAACATATAGACCAGGATCAAAGAACGGGAAGAGGGAGGCTTTGCATAGGATGTTCCCTGATTCTGCTCCCCTGAGCACCATTATTTCAGCCCATACTTTTTATTGATTCAACCCATTTTGAAATCAGTCATTGCTTCATGCCCTAAATCTGAACAGGCCTTGTTAAGAAAACAAGATGGATTACTCTGGCATCAGGACAAGGTCTTCATACCTCATGAGGCAAGGCTTTAGATCTTCAAGACATACCACGACCACCAGTTAGTTGGCCACTTTGGAGCTTGTAAAATAAGTGAGCTCATCCAACGGTCCTTCTGGTGGCCCAACTTTAGTGTCAGGACTGTAGAGCCTAAAACAGATCCTGCTCAGTGTGCCGACGTAGCAACAAGGCAAACCCCTGGGGACTGTTGAAACCCTTATCCATTCCCAACTGTCCATGGGAAATTATCTCCATGGACTTTATTGTGGAGCTCCGGCCCTCGGAAGTGTTTACCGCCATCCTGGTGGTGGTGGACCACCTGTGAAGATTGCCCATTTTCTACCCTTGGTAGGCACACCTTTAGACCGCCCACACATTCATAAAGAAAATTGTGAGACTCTATGGCTTACCCAGTAGCATTGTTTCTGATCAGGGGGTACAATTTACCTCCAAGTTTTGGAGAGTGCTCTGTAAGGCCCTGAAAGTAGAACTTTAAATGACAAACAGTGTTATTGAAAAACTTTTTGTAGTCGGTTTGAGCCTTATATATGCATTCTTGGAGGGTTTGGTTGTTTTGCTGTATAAAAGCAAGTCTGTCCTGAACAGCAGGCACTGCTCATTCTAGTATAGTTTTGGGCAAGGCAAGAGGATCCGTAGTTGGCCCAGAACAGAGACTGGTTTGTGGCTGAGTGTAGCAAATTGCTATAGGCAAACTCTGCCAGTGGGAGGAGTGAAGCCCAGTCGTCCTGGGAAAAGGCAGAGAAACAGCACAGGTACTGCTTCAAGGTTTGATTTGTGCTCTCTGTTTGTCCATTGTTTTAAGGGGGGTAGGCTTCAAACAGAAAGTTTTTCACCTTAAGGGCTCATTTAGACAGGCACTGAGACAGGTCCTCTATGGTGAGCCACTTTTTGCTGCATCTGCATCCAACAGAAAGATTTACCTATAGAAGTGGGTGCACTGATCCGAATCCAGACACTGTGCGTTTGGATACATGCATCCCTTACTGTCTGCGTGTCAAATTTTTACATTGACTTTGTCCATGCAGTTGCTGTACCCCAATTGACTTTGGCTGGACTGCCTGCACAGGGATGTAACACAAAGTATCCCCACGAGGCACACGGCTATCACACTGGGCATGGACACATATGCTCCACTTGAATGAGGCCTTATTATCATGTGGGCCAGATAGAAGGAAAGAGGTGATATTGGGTATGGGATTTTGTTTAATCATAATCAGGTAGGTGGTTGCTGCATCTGTCCCCCTGTCAGCTCTAAGGCTGAGAACCGAGTAATCAAACACCGCCAATCACTCAGTTCTCAGTGCTCCCTGAGCAGAGAGCTGGTGACTGTCAGTCTAAGGCTCTCTGCTCTGCCCCAGCCCCCGCTCACTGAAACACTGGGCTGTGGAGGGGGTGGGAGCGGCCAGCTAAGGCTGAGCTAAGTGCCAATTCAAGCATGTGAGCGGATCCCGGGCCTAAAGGTTGCTAGATTTCCCAAGCCTGGACCAGCTCTGTGACATCAGCCAACAGCCCGATGTGAGCTAGAACTGGGTCCCGGGTGCAAAATAATCTGCAGTGCTGTGATCCACAGGAGAATTACAGAAAAAGAAACAATAACTCTGTTACACAACATGTCTCTCTGCTCTTGTTTGGCATTACTTGTGACATTTTTTAAATGTCCCCATTTATGTTGTGAGCTGGCAGGTCCTTCAGGCACACTTTTTCCCAGCCAGAGGACTTCCACTATCTCATAGTCCAGGCCCTCCAGACAACCCATTTCCTAATCTGGGACCTCCAGGCATCCCCTCACCTAGTTCAGTATCTCCCTTGTACCCCCCCCATCCAGGGGCCTTTGCTACACAAACCCTTATTTCCCAGTCAATGGCCCCTCCTGCACCCCCACCCCAGTCCAGGGCTTCCTCTGCACTCCTCTCCTAGTCCAAGACCTACTCTGCAGCCCCCCTCCAAGTTCAGAGCCTCTTCTACACCCTGCCCTCTAAATCCAAGTCCTTTGCCACACTAGCCACACTTTTCAAGTCCAGGAACTCCTCTACACCCCCAGTCCAGGGCCTCCTGTGTACTCCCCTCCTAGTCCAGGGATTCCTCTGCATCCCCCATTTCAATGCCTCCTCTGCACTCCCCTGCTAGACCAGGGCCTCCCTTGCCAGTCCAGGGCCTCCCCTGCACCTCTCTGTCCATGGTCTCCTGTGTATAACCCTCCTAGTCTAGGGCCTCCTCTCCTAATCCAGGTTCTTTGTCACACCAACCCTTTTCTAATCCAGGGCCTCCTCTGCACCCCCCTACTCCAGCGCCTCCTCTGCACCTTCCCAGTCCAGGGCCTCCGCTGCACCCCCCCAGCCCAGGCCCTCCTCCACACAACCTCTCATCCCAGGGCCAGCGTCTCCTCTGCACCCCCCTCAGTCCAGGGCCTACATTGCACCCCCAGCCCAGTGTCTCCACCACACCCCCAGCAGCCCAAGGCCCCCACTGCACCAACCATCCGCTCTCTGGGCCCCGAACTCACCCTTTTTTGAAGCCTATTAGAGCCTCCGGCTCTAATCACGTCTAATCACGTGCTTTGAGGGAAAAAACGCCATTGGAATCGATGCATCTGGTGCCCCTGCATGTAGATTAGGTGGACTCATGCCCCTGCACCCCTAATGGTCCTTAGTGTGGGGTTTTACTTTATGCTGTAAAAAATGTGGCATTAACATTTTATATCTAGATTTTTTTATATCTCCTATATAAATTATAACATACTGTATAGTAAAATATTGTAATAATACTATTAATAGAGTTTGGCCAGAACATCACCTGTTCCCTTGTTTAGCGAACACCTAAATTTGCAAAGTGTTTGGCGGATGTTTGCTGAACACCCTGCAGAGCACTTCGTGCTGCACATTGAATTCTAAACCCTGATTGGTAGCTGGTTAATAAGGAGCGGGGCGGGATGCCGGCTGTGGCATCCTTAACGACCAATAAGTCATCAGCTGTCAATGGGCTTCCTCAATGACCGCTAAATGAAAAAAAAAAAAAAACAATAAAAAAATGGTGTGGGGTTCCCACCCAATCCATAACTGGATTTTAAGGGGAACCCCACGGCTAAATTTCAAAAACAATGGTGTGGGGGCGCCCCCAGAATCCATACTAAAATCCATACAAGACCTTTATCCGAGCCTGCAGCCTGGCAGGCTAGGAAAAGGGGGGTGAGCGCCCTCCCTCCTTAAACATACTAGGCCACATGCCCTCAACATGGAGGGGTTCGTGCTTTGGGGCAGGGAGGGCTCTGCTTCTCTACCACAAAGCACCTTGTCCCTATGTTGATGGGGACAATTCCTAATCCCCACAACCCTGGGCTGTGATCGTGGGGGTCTGCAGGTGGGGGGGCTTATCGGAATCTGGAAGCCCCCAGATCCCACCTCCTATGTGAATGAGTATAGGGTACATAGTACCCCTTCACCAAAAAGAGTCAAAATGTAATAAAAACACAGAGACAGTTTTTGACAATTTCTAAAATCTATGAAAAAAAAAAGTGTCCCCCGATGTAGATCCATAGTCAATCACGATGCCACCACCGGACCTAAAAAGAGGAAAAAAACTGCTCTGTCATCAAATAAAACCGCCGAATGCCTGGATTGTCGTTTGACATTTTTTATATAGGTAAGGGGCGAAGTCTCTTGGTGACATCACCTGGTGGCACTGCCCCTTGTGATGTCACCGACCGATGCATGCTGGACTCTGAGGTCACAAGGGGGCGGTGCCACCAGGAGAAGTCATCAGGCGGCCCCCCTAGGCACTATATTTAAAGGAATTTTTCATTTCTATAGTTGATTTTTATGCATTGTTAAAATCACTGCTCCAGTAAAAACAATCTGGACCCCCATATCCTTTTTAATACCCTTTTTATGGCCAATTACTTGTATATAAGCCTTCAAAATTGGGACATTTGGGAGAACAGGGAGGAATTATCAAAATGATTAAAAGCTCAACTCCAGGATAAAAGTTAACACCCTTCCTCCTTACACCCCCTCCACCACCAAAACAAACTTTATACATCCATGTTTTCACTTACCTTAATCTGCAGTCACTTAATCATCTAGGTCCTTCTCCTGTCTTTTTTTCTTTCTGGATGGTTAATTTCGTATGCATCACATGGTCAAATCCCACTGGCTGGCCAGTGGAGGGCTCCTTTCAGTATTCAAAGATACTATAACTGTCTTTGAACTGAGGGGAGTGAAAGGGATTGGTAAGTGAAGGTTAAGGCGCGGCTCTGGATAAGTGATCCCCACAGACAGAAATGGCGTCAGTGAAGGACCTGGATGAGGGCACTCAGGTGAGATATACTAACTTCAGCAGGTAAGAAAAACTTAACACCTGGTAGGATGGGTTAAAGGGGGGTGGAAGGTGACGATATTTTTTTAATAATAAGTACCGTATATCTATGCCTTCAGACACATTGGTTGGCCCAGAGGGGCTGCTCCCCTGGCCTTTGATATAATTTTTAGGTCCCAAAGCATGTTCGGGAGGACCTGGCTGGGTTGGGGGTGGGTTTTATGAGTTCAAGTCTAATTGAGTATTCATCTGAATGGAAATGTGTGTTTTAAATAACAATGTATATGGGTATTGATGAGGATAGATATGTATGAATTATTTTTTATATAATAAAATCCTGTATGTTAAAGAAACTTTTAAAATAAACAACAAAGATTTTTGGGTTTGAGGCCTCATGCACCCTGGGTAGGGTTGTCCCGATACCACTTTTTTAAGACTGAGTACAAGTTCCGACTTTTTTTCATGTACTCGCCGATACCGATTACCGATCTTTTTTTAATGTCATGTGACAGTTTGACTGATGGGCACTGAAAGATGGCACTGACTGATGGGCACTGATAGGTGGCACTTATGGGCACTGACAGGTGGCTGGCACTGATGAGCGGCACTCACAGGTGGCACTGATGGCACTTATGGGTGGCAATAATGGATGGCACTGATAGTTGGCACTTATGGACACTGATGGCTGGCACTGACAGGTGGCTAGCACTGATGGCGCCACTGACAGGTGGCACTGATGGCACTTATGGGCACTGATAGGTGGCAATGAAGGATGGCACTGATAGTTGGCACTTATGGACACCGATGGCACTGATGGCTGGCACTGACAGGTAACTGGCACTGATGGGCAGCACTTATGGGCACTGATGGCACTAAGAGTTGGCTGGCACTGATGGGCAGCACTGATGGCACTTATGGGCACTGATGTATGGCACTGATAGTTGGCACTTATGGGCACCAATGGCACTGACATGTGGCTGGCACTGATGGCTGGCACTGAAATGCCACAATAAATGACATAAGGAAGGATTTTGAAATGCTATGCTGTGACGCCCATCTTGGTACACCCTGCACTCGGCATCAGCAAGTATCAGCAGACATCTTAATTTCAATCATTTTTTTAATGTTTTATAAGATATAAACATACATGGAAAACAAGTTACAGGGATATTTCGTTTAGGACAAGTGAGTGTCGAAAGAACAGCAGAAGGAGACAATCTCACTACACGATAACAAAGCAATAGTGCAGCATAGGGAATACAATCTTACATTTCTGCAGATAAACATGTCATTGAAGCCCATCCCTTCCAGAGGTCACCCCCTTGGGTACTCGCTGCGACCTGTGGAACTGGGCATGTGTTGTCCATGTTGCACTAGATCTCAGAGATATTGCAAAGATTGTGCAATAATACTCTACATGTGTATGTGTATTCCATGTAGGTGAAAGGGTTGAACCTTAATGTTGAGCATGGAACAATAAACTCCAAATAACTAAACATAAACAAAAAAGCTAAAAATAAAGAAAAAGAAATAGAAGGAACCAGCACCTCGTCTTTAAACATAGATTCATAATTTAGTTGTCTTCAATATAGGGTTTTGTTGTTATCATACCAATCCACCCAGGCCTGCCAGTGGGTAATAAATGTTGCATGTCTACCTTCTGAGTAAGCCAGCATGCGTTCATATGTAAAGTGTAATGATATGGTTCTGACCACGTCCCCAACTATGGGGCTCACATTGGATCTCCAAAGTCTTAGTATGACCAACTTAGCCGCTAGGAGAAGATGTATGATAAATTTCCTAAAAGGGGGAGGAAGATCCTCTATGCCCAAGTGTAATATAGCTAGAGAGGGTGAAGGATGTATAGAGAGTCCCGTAACCTGACATAGAATTGCAAAAATGCTGGTCCAGAACTTAGCCAGCTTCCCGCATGCCCATAAAATATGAAACAGTGAGCCCACTTGTGAACAATGTCTCCAGCAAAGCAGAGATACTCCGTGACCAAACTTTGCAAGTCTGGACGGTGTTAGGTACCACCTCTGAGTAACCTTGTGATAGAGCTCCCATAAGTTGGCACTTTTTGTGGCTGAGTGGGTATATTGTAGGGCTTTAAGCCACTGATCGTCCGAATAAGAGCTATCTAAGTCTTTTTCCCAGGCCAGTAAAGCGTTACTTTTTGCAAAAATAGATTTGTTGTTAAGTAGATTGTAAATTAGCGTTATACCTTTCCTCCTGCTGCTCTGAGAGGTGAAAAAAACTTTTGCTTTCCAGAATATTTTGTAGGGTCTATAGTGTTTGCTTTTGAGGAATGATTGCACTCTAAAGAAATTGAATTGTTCTGAGCTTGGGAGATCAAATTCAGATTGTAATTGCTGAAAAGACCTCAAGGTCCCTCCCTCTTGAATGTCAGATACCCGATTCACGCCTCCCAATGACCATTTCTGCAAGTTTAGGTTGGGTATTATTAAAGCTAAGGAGGAAATGGGTGTATCTAAGCAAACAGTAGGGGCCAGATTCACGTAGCTCAGCGGATCTATAGATCCGCTCGATCTACGTGAATTAAGATCCGCTCCCGCAAGTTTAGGAGGCAAGTGGCTAATTCACAAACCACTTACCTCCAAACTTGCGACGGCGGATCCTAAATCCCCCAGCGGAATTCAAATTCCGCGGCTAGGGGAGTGTCATATTTAAATCAGGCGCGTTCCCGCGCCGATTTAAATACGCATGCGTCGTCCGGGGAATTTCCCGGCGTGCATTGCTCCCACTGACGTCAATAGGACGTCAGTGGTTGCGACGTGAGCGGGACTTGCGACGCGCGTGTTCGTGAATCGGCGTACGCAAACGACGTAGGAAATTTCAAATTTGACGCGGGAACGCCGGCTATACTTAACATTGGCTGCGCCTGATAAAAGAAGGGGTAAGTATATGACGGAAAACCGCTACGGAAACGACGTAAAAACAATGCGACGGGTCCGCGTACGTTCGTGAATTTGCGTATCTCGCTGATTTACATATTATTTATCGTAAATCAGCGGGAACGCCCCCGGCGCCATTTTTAAATTTAAAAAAAGATCCGACAGTGTAACACATTGTAACACTGTGGGATCTAGCCCTATCTATGCGTATCTGATTCTATGAATCAGGCGCATAGATAGGACCAGTTTACGTCAGAGATACGATGGTGTATCTGTAGATACACCGTCGTATCTCTTTGTGAATCTGGCCCCATGAGTAGAAAGTAACTCTGCTGAAGTGAAATTCCTCCATGCCTCTAGAGTTGCCACCATTGGGGATGCGCAGCCCATGTGTGTAGTTTTGAGGAATGGGCTCGCTAGCAGAAGTGCTCCCAAGTCTCTACCAGGAGCTTGATTTTGTTCGAGGGGCCCCCATATCGAGACAGACTGGTTTGGAAACCAGCCTTTAGCCTGTGTCAATATAGATGCTAGATGGTAATCAGCGAAGGAAGGAACTCCCATGCCCCCCGCCATCTTAGTTTTGCAAAGTTTATTAAAGGCGCTACGTTCCCTTTTGCCGACCCAGAGATATCTCGAGAGAATACCCTGTAACTCCCCAAAAAATTTCTTGGACACAGGTATTGGAACCGTTCTAAACACATACAGTACTTGTGGTAATATTTGCATTTTGAAGGCGGCCAGTTTGCCCGACCATGATAATATGTGTTTGCTCAATGCCTTTGTTCCTTCTTTGACCTTATCTATTAACGGCAAATAATTGGCGTTGAATAATTGTTCCGGATAAGCAGTAAGATGGATCCCTAAGTAGTCAATCGCGTGGTCATTCCACACGTAAGGGTAAGCGTGTTGCATATGCAGTTTATCATCATGGTTTACACCCAGATCCAAAATAAAGGATTTGGTGTCATTCACTTTATAGTATGATATTTTACCATAATCTCGAAGCAAACAAGAGACCCTTTCCAAGGAAGTCACCGGATTAGTGAGCATTAGTATAAGTCATCCGCGAACAGACTGATGACGTGTTTCTTACACGCTATTGTAAAACTGTGCACCTCGGGCGACTGTCTAACGGAGGCCGCAGGTGGTTCCATTAGCAGGTTAAAAATGAGGGGGGATAGCGGGCACCCCTGCCTTGTGCCATTCGTGATTTTAAAGAGCTTGGATAGCATTCCCGACGTATATACTTTGGCCGACGGGTCCGTGTATAGTGCCAAGATCGCTGATAGTAAATGCTTTTCAAATCCATATTTTTCCAGAGTGCATTTCAGGTACATCCAATGCACCCTATTGAACGCCTTCTCTGCATCCAAAGCTAGGAGCAGAGAAGGCGTTCGGGTTGACCGTGCTATATGGGTAATATTGAGTAAACGCCTTGTGGCGTCCGACGCTTGCCTACCCTTTGTGAAACCGGATTGGTCTGGGTCTATTAAAGTGGGCAGAATATCTACTAGTCGCAAAGCTATCATTTTGGCGTAAATTTTAAGGTCATTATTTAGCAAGGAGATAGGACGGAAATTTTGAGGAACATCAGGTAACTTCCCGGGTTTGGGCAACGTTACTATCAAGGCTTCAAGCATTTCGGGTGGAAAGAATGCAGAGATAGCGGCTGATTCGAACACTTTCAGTATGTGTGGGCCTAAAGTCATTTGAAAGGTCTTGTAATAGTCTCCTATGAGTCCATCGGGGCCAGGGGATTTGTTAGAAGGGAGAGTGTTGATAGCCTGCAGTAGTTCATTTAATGTGAAGGGGGAGTTTAAATCACGTAGTTGTTTTGGAGATAGACTGGGTAGTTGGATCTTGGAAAGAAAATCTTTTATGTCGGTTATGGACGGTTGGTAGGTCGAGGACTCTTGATCTAAATTGTATAGGGAGCTATAATAGTCTCTAAACGTGCCAGCGATGCTTTGAGGGTCATACACCGGTTTCCTACTCATAGGATGTATTAGTCGAGCAATCTTAGTTTTAAAGCGTTGACCTCGTAAGTAACGGGCCAGCGCTTTACCTGCCTTATTATTCGTTGAGTAGAAGGACATTTTTGCCCATCTATCCTTTTTTTCAAAGTTTTGGAGGAGAAGGAGCCTGAGGTCGTGTCTTAAAGCTGAAAGTTTAGCACTAGTGGATGCGTTGGGATTTTTTTTGTTCAGAGATTCCAGGGAGCCTATGTCTTTGAGCAGAGTGGAAATATTAATTTGCCTCTGCTTCTTGACCCTAGAGCCCATCTGGATAAACACGCCTCTGATGAAAGCCTTGTGGGCGTTCCAGAGTGTAAATGGGTTATCTGTGGATGGGGAATTGATCTGGAAGTACTCTGCCAATCGTTCCCTAATCGTTTCTTTTATGGCCGTGTCCTGAATAATGGAAGAGCTGGCATGCCAAACAAATGCAGCCGTGTCAGGGTATGTGTCACCTAGGGTTAGAAGAACGGAGGAGTGGTCTGACCACGTGATCGTGTTAATTTTGGAGTGGGTTACTCTAGTAAGCAGCCATTTGTCCAATAAAAACAGATCAATCCTTGAGTAAGAGCAGTCCTGTGCGAGAAAAAGGAATAATCTCTTTTGTTGGCATGTGTACAGCGCCAAGCATCGTACAGGTCATAGGACCGAAGGAAATTTGCCAGGGCAGGGACCTTCCCAGGGAGATTTGTGGTGGAATCTACCAGGGGATCAGGTACTACATTGAGGTCACCACATATGATAAGGGATCCCTGAAGGAGTTTCTTAACTTTACGCATGAGGCCATTTAAAAAATAAATCTGTCTTTTGTTCGGGACATATACATTGACCAGGGTATATCTAACACCATTAATATCACACACCAATATTATATAGCGACCAGAAGAGTCAGAATGTTCCTCTATCAAGGAAAAGGAGACTGTATCCCTGATAGCGATCATTACACCCCTTTTTTTAGCCTCCATATTGTAAAAAAAATAATGCTGAAAAGATCTGTAAGTACATTTGGGTGGAGCGCTACTGTGAAAATGGGTCTCCTGAACACAGAAAACATCACACCGCGAGGAATCAGCTTCCCACCAGAGCGATGCTCTCTTTACAGGGTGATTTAAACCATTTGCATTAATTGACAACATTTTAACCGGCATTATTAACAAAGTAATTTAGTGCTATCAACAGGGGCCTTGTGTACTCACGGCCCAACCTCATCGAAGGTATTTCAAAAAAGCAGAATGTCCAGCGAGCAATGTTGATCCAGATCAAGTGGGTGTAACATAAGTATCTGACGGCTAGATGATCAAGGGAAATGTGATTCGTGGAATTGGAGAGGTACGGTTCCTGCAAACAAGACTGATTAAGAAAGAAGAACAAACATAAAATAAACCAAAAAAAATAAAATTCGAACTGTAAAAGGAAGGTCAGAATGACCCAAGTGCAGAAGATACTGCTCAGATACAGGGGAGCTTAAATGTGGAAAAACTCCAAGGGCGGGGCCCCAGTTAGGGCCAAAAGAATACATGAACAGGGCAATGACGAAGAATAGAGTTCAGTCAATTCAGTGATTCTTACAGACTTGTTTCCAATCTGGGGACACCCTGCCGGGTGCTTCAAAGCTAGCGGAGGGAGAGTTGTCCTCAGGGAGAATCTTCCATTTCTGGAGTAGCTTGAAGCCCTTGGACGAGGAGGTAATCACGCATGTAGTGCCATCTTTGGTCACCATAAGCTTCGTTGGGAACCCCCATTTATAGACGTTATATGTTATGATTCCTTAATGCCTTGGTGACAGTGTTCAGATTCTTCCGGAATTGCAGGGTGAACTGCGACAAATCGGCATAAACTGTAAAGGCGCATTGTCAGTGCCACCATGTTCCCCCTTGCGAGTTATAGACATCAATTTTTCTTTAGACTGGTAAAAATGCATTCTAAAGAGGACATCTCTGGGAACATTCTCTGGTATAAAGGAGGGTTTGGGCAAACGGTGGATTCTGTCAATAGACAGTTCAATGGCAGGAATATCAGGCATGAGCGCAGTAAGCATGTTCATGGCGTATGAACGCAGATTAGAGGGGGCCACAGTCTCTGGGATACCTCTGACTTTTACGTTGTTTCTACGTGACCTGTCCTCTAAATCTGCTAACTTGGCTTTTATCCACATTTGTTCCTCCTCAGCCTTGTCATGAGCATCCACTAGGTCATTGATGGTGGTTGCGTAGTCCCCCATTTTGGTTTCAATGTGATTTACTCTGTCACCCACCGCTGATAGTTCTGTACCAAACGTCCTCATACAGGACATCATGTCACTATGAATAGTTCTCCTTAAAGAGATGAGCATGTCCTTAAGAGTAGTGTCCAGGACTGGTTGATGCTGTGTGGGGAATGAGACTATGGAATCAAGGGAGCTCCCTTGTGTCCTCCTGTGGGTCAGCGTCAGACCTTACCTCACACTGCTGGGTGTCAGAATCATCCGCCCTGAAACGAGACATTGCAGGGCTTCTGCTGAGCGGAGAAGGTGCCTGTGATGTTCCCCCAGCACCAGGGGAGTCTCGATGGTCTGGCATATCGATGGCCTGAAAGCGTCTGTTGCCGGATCCAGATGAGGAGGAAGCGCCGGCGCCATCTTGCCCAGGAGGCAGCGAAGATGAGGAGAAAAAGTCTGTGAGCTTTTTCGGCCGGTGCGCTGCCTGCCGCTTCCTTGTCATGTCGCCCAGCTGTCGGGTGAGTGTTTCCCCGCTGATAGGCTGTCTTTGGGGCTGGAAATAGTGCCTCTGTGCGCTGTGATCCGCTTTAGAAATCCGCCGTTAGCCGGAGCTCAGGAGTCACACCGCCATCTCGGTGGAGTCCAAGCCATGCCCCCTGTATCAGCAGACATCTTGTTACACCCAGCCCGAACTATTTGGGCTGGGTGTAACAAGATGTCCGCTGCTGGCTTACTGTGGCTAAGTGCAGGGTGTACCAAGATGGGAGTCGGGATGTCCAAGCTGACTGTCGCCAATCCTGATACGGCTGCGCCCTTTACACTTCCAGCTTACCTAGCTGAGGACTGGCTCTCCGCCCCACTGACTCCGCCTACGGACGCATCCCGCCCACTCCGCCTGCCCTCTCTACTCGCAAACTCTGCCCGCCCTCTCTGCCCTGTCTGCTCACAAACTCAGCCCGCCCTCATTGCTCGCAAACGCCGCCCGCCCTCGTAGCTCGCAAACTCCGCCCTCCGACCGGGTATCGGACCAGGTATCAGGAGCATTTGTGCGAGTACAAGTACTTGCGCAAATGCTCTGTATCGGTCCCGATACCAATACTTATTAACTATACTTATCAGAATTAGAGCATTTTTACAGCTGAAGAACTCCTCTTAAAACCCACTAGTTCTGGGGGGGGGGGATGTTTCCAGACAGAAAATACCCCTGCCCAAAAATTTGCACCAACTTGAAAAATTTATACATTAGATTTTTTTACTGAATTTAAAACAATATATGAGAATATCATGCATTAAAAACATTTCCTTAGAGACACAGCCGAAGTCTATTTAGGTAAGAGTCAGTTCCAAAACACAATTCTTTTTTCTACTAATCAGATGAGTGACAGTATGAAATTCTTTCATTCTTTCAGGGATTAGTAGTACAGAGATTCAAGAAAGCAAGGACTGATTAAAAAAAAAATACTGTATAATTTGACTCCAAAATTGGTTGCTGCTATGAGGACATTAGAACAAGATTCTAATTTAACATTTAGGCATGCATATAAATGGGGTTGGGTGGTGGTTAAAAGGGAAGTAAACCTCCCTGTAAACCTATAGGTAAGCCTATAATAAGGCATACTTATAGGTACCGTAAATATCTCCCAAACTTGCACCGTTTAGGATATATTTACTGTATACACCGCCGATTGTGTCATTGGCACATGCACTCCGAAGGAACAGCTTCTGGAGTTACGTCATCGCGACTAACAGTGCCGGAGCCCACAAACTCAGAAGAAACACTGGGAAGATGTCAGCCATCTCAGTGGTGTGTGGGCGACGCTGGAGGGCTTAGTTCTAAGATGAGTATTTCATAATGAGCTGGTATGCGATTCGTATCAGCTCATTAAACCTTTGACTTTTTGGTTTTCTTTTGTGCAGGGTTTACAATCTTTTTAATGAGTAATGAAAATTATAATGTTGGGATACAGAGATTATTGGTGAAATAAGAAACCTGAATTTAAAATTACTCCAACAGAAAGTGCTAGAGACAGGCATGTTAACACAAAGAGGATATGAATATTTGTTCATTGACCATTAGGGATGAGCTTCGTATCATCATGTGTTTGACCGTTCGTCGAATTACGAACGTTATGGGCCGTTCGTGCCAAATTCGAGTGGCGTGTCCCGGTCCATAATTCACTGCGGCATCGCAGTGCATTGCTGGCTGATGATTGGCCAAGCATGCACTATGACCTGCATGCTTTGGCCAATCACACAGGGTGGCTTTGGCCAATTATGGCTCAGGGGGTTTAGTACACGCCCCACACTATATAAGGCCACATCTGTGGTGGCCTTGTGTAGTGTGTTGCCGTGGTTAAGACAGAGAGAGACAGAGAGAGAGAGAGAGTGTCATTTTTGAGTTAGATAGAGCAGACAGGCAGGCGAGTCAGTTTCAGTTACAGTGAGTAGAGGATATATATGCATCCCAGGTGTTGTATATATATTTATACACTGTATTGAGTTTAGCGAGATCCGCTCTTCCTAATATACTGACAGGCAGGCAGGTGATTGTGCTAGCTGCAGTATTTTCACTTGGTGTACTGTGTCCTCTGCACAGTGTGCACCTAAAGCTACGTGAATACAATTGCTGTTATTCTCATATTAATACCACAGGCAGGGATCTGCAAGTATTTTCACTTGGTGTACTGTGTCCTCTGCACAGCGTAGACCTAAAGCTACGTTAATACATTTGCTGGTGTTCTCATATAAATACACAGGCAGGGATCTGCAAGTATTTTCACTTGGTGTACTGTGTCCTCTGCACAGTGTGCACTTAAAGCTACGTCAATACATTTGCTGGTGTTCTCATATTAATACCACAGGCAGGGATCTGCAAGTATTTTCACTTGGTGTACTGTGTCCTCTGCACATTGTGCACCTAAAGCCACGTGAATACAATTGCTGTTGTTCTCATATTAATACCACAATGTCAGGAACGAGTATGGAGATCAAGATGCTAAGAGGGCTCCCCTTGCGGCTGAGTGCAGCGCGACCCTGGAGTTGGGAACAGGAAGCGCGGTGCCCACAGAAGCACGGTAGGCCAGGTGCTTGCTTGCAGTCTGATGAGCTCAGCCACTGAGGGATGGCTGAGGCAGGCATAACTGAACTTGTATTTAAATGAACAGAGATATCAGAAGCCAGGCAGGTCAGTCCAGAGCATATACAGGGGCGAGCCAAGGTCATACACGAGCAGGGTCCAGGTACAAGCCGAGGGTCAAGCCGGGTGGTCAGGAAGCAGAAGCAGAGTTAAGAAGCAGGCCGAGGGTCAAACAAACACAGGAGTTCAGAAAGCAAGGTCAAGGCAAGCCGGGTCACAATGGATAAGCATGGATCAGGAGACAAGGTCAAGGTATACAGGAGACTGAAGAGATAATCCAGCAATGAACAGCTCCAGCAGCAGGCTTAAAAAAAACAAGAAGTTAATCATGTGATCTGTTCAGGTTGCAAGGAGGAAGTACCACCCACCTTAGTCACCATGGCGGCCATGATTGTCTTGGGCGGAATTGCCAGTCCTTCTTCGGGCCATTTCCCTGACAGTGCCCCCCCTTGAGGGGCAGCCTCTGGATGCCCAACCTAGACCATCTCTCTGGGTACCTGTTGCGGAAATGTTGCGAAAGTCTTGGAGCATGTAAATAATCCGTCGGTTCCCAAGAATTTTCCTCTGAAGAAAACCCCTTCAATTTAGCAAAAAATTGAGTCTGCCTACCTCTTTTCTGGCAATCTAGGATGGCTTCAACTTCATATTCAGCATCATTACCTATGGTAACTGGTGGAGGGGGCAACTCCTCTCTTCCTGGAAATGGACTTGGCACAGCTGGTTTCAGTAGGGAGACGTGGAACACCTGATGGATCTTGTAGGAGGCCGGTAAAGCGAGTTCAAAAGCCACAGGGTTCACTTCCTTCTTGATCTCTAATGGACCCACAAACCTTGAACCAAGCTTCCTGGAAGGACAAGAAAGTCTGAGGTTAATAGAGGACAGCCATACCTTGTCACCCACCTTGTAGATGTAATTCCCTCTCTTTCTCCTGTCATGTTGTTTCTTAAAGTCTTCCTGAGCCTTTCGCATGGTCTTTTGAAGGATTTGGTAATTGGTTTGGAAGAAGTTTATCCTATACTGAACGCCTGGTACTGGAGATTCAGGAATAGTGTTGGGAAGAAAAGATGGGTGAAAGCCATAGTTTGCCCAAAAGGGCGACTGATTGGTGGCCGTTTGTATGGTATTATTGTATGAAAACTTGGCACACGGTAGCAAGGAGACCCAGTAATTTTGGGAGAAAAAGCAGAAGCACCGCAGGTATTGCTGGTCTGGTTCGTTCTTTAAGTTTGGTCATTAATTTGAGGGTGGTAAGCAGAAGAACAATATAAGTCAATTGACAAGTAGGGATGAGCTTCGTGTTCTAGTCAAACCCATGTTCGACTCGAACATCGTATGTTCGATCGTTTGTCGAATTACGAACGTTACTGGCCATTCGTGCCAAATTTGATTGGCGCGTCACGGCACATAAAGCCAGGGTGGCTTTGGCCAATTATGGCTCAGGGGGTTTAGTACACGCCCCACACTATAAAAGGCAGGGGCGAGCCAAGGTCATACACGAGCAGGGTCCAGGTACAAAGCCGAGGGTCGGCCTTGTGTAGTGTGTTGCGGCGGTGGTTAGAGAGAGATTGAGAGAGAGTGTCATTTTTTCTAGGTAGATAGAGCAGGTAGGCTAGTCAGTTAAAGTTAGTGGGCCGGATTCAGATACAATGGCGTATCTATCTGGCCCGCGTAGCGTATCTCCGATACGTTACGCCGCTCTAACTTTGGGCACAAGTTCTTTATTCAGAAAGAACTTGCGCCCTTAGTTACGGCGGCGTAACTGTTATGACCCTGACAATGAGAAGACTCTATTTAGAGTTTAGACCGCAGCTGTAGAGGCTTATCAGAAATCAACCACCAGTTCACTCTCACTGAACAATAAGAGTTTGGGGTTATATCATCATATCCTCTAATGGAAATAAAACATAAACGTAATAGCTTAATTCCTCTTAAGCTTAATTAATGGACACAATCCAGATATTATAAGGATAAGTCTCGTCTAGGTACATGCAACAAAATAAAGGTAGTGGAAAGTACTGGTACTGTAGGATATCACCACACTGGTAGAAATAATATGAAGTACTCCGCTGTATCTGGTGCTAGTGTATGGTAACAAATATAGAGTCAAAGATACAGTCCAGGCATATAATAGCAATCACTGTCAGCATAAGAAGCTGGTATTACATATACTTGCGGTTTAGGAGGTAGTCTGTACCAGGAAAGTCCGCACAGGTGTTGATGGTATGTATATTCAGCAGTAGTGTGGTTTAAATATACTTGCGGTTTAGGAGGTAGTCTGTACCAGGAAAGTCCGCACAGGTGTTGATGGTATGTATATACAGCAGTAGTGTGGTTTAAATATACTTGCGGTTTAGGAGGTAGTCTGTACCAGGAACTCGCACAGGTGGTGGTGGTATCTTGCCTGTAGTGAGCAGTGGTGGTGAATCTCCAGCAGTAAGTAGTGATGTCTTGGGTCTCTGAACAAATGTCCTGTGAAGAGAGGTGCTACAGGGACTCTGTAGCTTGCTCCGGGTTCCCAGGTGGCGGCAGGGTCCAACAGGAATATCCGAACACCCTGCCGCCATTCCCGGGAGTTTAAATAGCCCGGGCTGTGGCTGAGCTGAGCGCCACACGCTGGAACGCACTTCCGCGTTCCAACGTGGAGCGCAGACGTCCGCGCACCGGAAGTGACGCGGACGTGTGTCTGAATGGAGCGCAGCTGTCATAAATGACAAGCCTGCGCTCCATGTGGAAGGAGTAACGCTGACGGCGTTACATACCCCCCTCCTCAAGGGGGCACCTCCGGAGCGCCCAGTGAGAGATGGTTTATTAGGATATTTATGATGAAACTGCTTAATGAGCCGAGGAGCATGAATATTTGAAGAACATTCCCAGGAATCATCTGTGGGAGAATAGCCTTTCCAACGAATCAAATATTGAATAGAGGATCCTCTTTTCCTAGAATCAAGAATCTTCTCTACCTGATAATTCAGTTTCACCAAAAACTTGAATTGGAGGAGGAGGTTGTGGATCTCTATTTGGAAAGGGATTAGATTTATAAGGCTTAATTAGTGAAACATGGAAGGATGGATGAATCTTCCAATCTGGAGGTAGAAGTAATCTAACAGCATTTTTGTTTATTACGTGAGAAATTGGAAAAGGTCCTGTGTATTGACGACCAAGTTTCTTTGAAGGAATATTAAGTCGCAGATTCCGAGTGGATAACCATACCAAATCTCCAATCTTGTATGGAGGTGATATTGTTCTATGAGAGTCATAATATTTTTTTTGTCTAATTTGAGCAGCCTTTAGGTTAGAACGGAGAGTGTTTAAAGTGTTTTTTATGGTTGAGAAGAAATTCTCAACAGCCGGAACATTATTTGGAAAAAAAGTAGAAGGTAAACTATTAGGATGAAACCCATAATTTGCGTAAAAGGGTGAAAACTGAGAAGATGAATTGGAAGCATTGTTATATGCAAACTCTGCATGTGGAAGTAAGTCAACCCAGTCATCTTGAAGATGAGTGCAATAACAGCGCAAATACTGTTCAAGTGTTTGGTTGACACGTTCCGTTTGCCCGTTTGTTTGGGGATGATAAGCAGTAGACCTACGATGATCTATTTGTAATGTTTGGCAAAGGGCTCTCCAAAACTTGGAAATAAACTGTGACCCACGATCTGAAATGATTTGGGATGGAAGACCATGCAATTTAAGAATATTAGATACAAAAGCCCTTGCTGTTTCTTGAGAAGTAGGTAGCTTTTTCAAAGGTACAAAATGGGCCATCTTGGTTAATATATCAACAGTGACCATGATGGTGTTAGCTCCATTTGATCTAGGAAGATCTACTATGAAATCCATGGATATAACATCCCAAGGTCTATCAGGTATTGGGATGGAGGTTAATAATCCATAGGGTGGCTTCCTTGAATGCTTGTTGATGGCACAAGTGTGGCAAGAACTCACATAGTCGTGAACAGTCTTTGTCAGATGGGGCCACCAATAATTTCTCTTCAGTAAAAGAAGGGTTTTACTAATACCAGGATGACCTGCAAGTGGGGCATCGTGGAGTTGTTTTAATAGTATGAGTTGTAAACTTGGTGGAACATAGATCTTGTCGTTGAAAGTTAATAGTCCATTAGACTGCTGTTGTAAACCTTTAGGGAGTTGAGATTTGTCTTTAGAAAGAGTTTGAATGAGCAACTTATTAAATGTCAAAGTTGTTCCAATGAATCGGTTGGAAGGAATAATGGAAAGTGGTGGAATGTCCATGGATTGATCTTCATTCATACGAGATAAAGAATCTGCTTTAATATTTTGAGTACCAGGGAGGTATGAAATGACAAAATCAAAACGATCAAAAAATAAACTCCATCTGACTTGACGGGCAGAAAGAGTTTTACAAGTTTTGAGATGCTGTAAATTACGATGGTCAGTGAGAATAGTGATGGGGTGTGTAGAACCCTCCAGAAGGTGTCTCCAGTTTGCGAGAGCGTCCTTTATTGCTAACAGTTCCTTCTCACCAATCGGATAGTTCTTTTCAGCTGGTGATAAAGTTCTGGAATAAAAGGCAACAGGATGTAGTGGGTGTGATAATGTGGGTCGTTGGGAAAGTACAGCACCCAAGGCAAAATGTGAGGCATCAACTTCCAACGTGAAATGAAACATTGGATTGGGAAGTTGGAGAATGGGAGCTGAAGAGTAACTGAGCTTAAGTGTTTCAAAGGATTTCTGTGCTTCCTTGGACCAAATGAAAGGTATCTTAGAACTGGTTAAACTAGTAAGTGGTCTCACAATTAATGAGAAATTTTTAATGAATTTTCTATAATAATTAGAAAATCCAAGGAATCTCTGAAGGGCCTTTCTAGACTGGGGAGAAGGCCAGGACAAAATGCAATCCACTTTAGTATGGTCCATCTGAACTCCGTCTGGAGTGATTTGATAACCAAGAAAGGAGATAGTCGTCTGACTGAAGACGCACTTCTCAAGTTTCGCATATAGAGAGTGAATTCTGAGCCTATGCAGAATCCAACGCACATGCTTGTGATGTTCCTCCAGATTATCAGAATAAATTAATATGTCATCCAAGTAAATAACAACACAAATGTCAAGCAGATCATGAAAAATATCGTTAATAAACCACTGAAAAGTTGCTGGGGCATTGCATAAGCCGAAAGGCATTACACAATACTCGAAAAGCCCGTATCGAGTTTTAAAAGCAGTCTTCCACTCATCTCCAGAGCGGATCCTTATCAGATTATAGGCACCTCTGAGGTCTAGCTTTGTGTAGATCTTAGCTGTTTGTAAACGTTCAATAAGTTCTGGAATGAGTGGTAATGGATATCTATTCTTTATAGTGATGTTATTGAGGGATCGATAATCTATTATCGGTCAAAGTGATCCATCCTTATTTTTTACAAAAAATAGAGCTGCACTAGCAGAAGAAGTGGAGGGCCTTATAAATCCTTTTTTAAGGTTCTCATCCAAGTAATCTTTTAGGTGTATAAGCTCTGGTTGTGAAAGGGGGTAGATCCGAGCGGTAGGGATAGGACTGTCAGGAATTAAGTCAATAGGACAATCGTAAATCCTATGTGGAGGGAGTTTATCTGCGTTAGTCTTACTGAACACATCAGCGAAATCTTGTAAGTAATTTGGTAGATTAGTAGGGTGAACTTCTGAGAAGGAGATGATACATGGAGGATGACAAAATTCTGTACAGTAAGTAGACTGTAAGGAAAGGGATCTTGTGGACCAAAGAATAGTAGGCTGATGAAGATGCAACCATGGTAGACCTAAAACTATAGGGAAAACTGGAGATGAAATAATATCAAAATTGAGAGTCTCTGTGTGGCCAGTGGCACAAGAAACTGTTAAGGGAACTGTCTGAGATGTAACTGGACCGAAAGAAGAGTTAGAACCATCAATAAATATGAGTGACACTGGAATCTGCTTTAACACACTGGGAATTTTATTTGCTATTACAACATTTGAGTCAATGAAATTGCCACATGCCCCGCTGTCGACCATTGCTTCAATGGAAATCTTTCCTTGATCCCACTGTAGGGTGAGAGGAACAAAAATATAATGATTAGATATGGTTCCGGGTGAATTTAATTTACTAATGTGGGAGAAATTACCTTCTGAATTCTTCTTGAGAAGAGGACAGGTAGAAACGATATGGTCAGGAGCAGAACAATATAGACAGAGATTGTTAGCTCTGCGGCGCTGTTTCTCTGCAGAAGTTAAAGGTCCTTTAATAACACTAAGATCCATTGGAGAATCTTTGGGAGGTGATCTAGACCTCCTGAAGGGAGTGACAGAATAGGTAGTGGCACGTTCGGTCTTTCTTTCACGAAGGCGACGATCAATAGTGACTGAGAGGTGCATAAGATCTTCCAAAGTAGTGGGTAGGTCAACACGGGCAAGCTCATCCTTCATGGCCTCAGATAAACCCAAACGGAACTGGTTTCTGAGAGAAATATCAGACCATTGAGTTTCTCTGCACCAACATTTGAATTCTGAAATAAAATCTTCAACAGGGCGCCTTCCCTGTCTAAGACTCCTGATTGAATTCTCAGCTGTTAACTGTTTGTTGGGATCTTCATATAACAAAGACATTTCATCAAGAAATGTGTCAAAATCTCCTAGGAGATCTCCGTGTTCTTCTACGTAGGTGTCAGCCCATACCCTGGGCTCACCTTTAAGATAAGTAATTAATGTGAGGATCTTTATCCTATCAGAATGATAAGTACGTGGCCGTAGTTCAAACATCAGTCGGCATGAACTAATGAATTGTCTGTAATTTTTTCTATCTCCAAAAAATGGTTCCGGAGAACAGGCCTTTGGTTCAGGTCTTTCCCTGGCTTGTGCCAAATTTTGATCTCTTAAAGCATCATTCTGCATACGTAAGTCATTCATGTTGTTGGTAAGATTATCAACTCTTTGAGAGAGTGCAACTAAATGATTTGCAAGGTCAGCTGGATCCATTTTAAAGATATATGTAAATATAAATATATCCTTTAATTTTTTGGGTTCGGATATTATGTTATGACCCTGACAATGAGAAGACTCTATTTAGAGTTTAGACCGCAGCTGTAGAGGCTTATCAGAAATCAACCACCAGTTCACTCTCACTGAACAATAAGAGTTTGGGGTTATATCATCATATCCTCTAATGGAAATAAAACATAAACGTAATAGCTTAATTCCTCTTAAGCTTAATTAATGGACACAATCCAGATATTATAAGGATAAGTCTCGTCTAGGTACATGCAACAAAATAAAGGTAGTGGAAAGTACTGGTACTGTAGGATATCACCACACTGGTAGAAATAATATGAAGTACTCCGCTGTATCTGGTGCTAGTGTATGGTAACAAATATAGAGTCAAAGATACAGTCCAGGCATATAATAGCAATCACTGTCAGCATAAGAAGCTGGTATTACATATACTTGCGGTTTAGGAGGTAGTCTGTACCAGGAAAGTCCGCACAGGTGTTGATGGTATGTATATTCAGCAGTAGTGTGGTTTAAATATACTTGCGGTTTAGGAGGTAGTCTGTACCAGGAAAGTCCGCACAGGTGTTGATGGTATGTATATACAGCAGTAGTGTGGTTTAAATATACTTGCGGTTTAGGAGGTAGTCTGTACCAGGAACTCGCACAGGTGGTGGTGGTATCTTGCCTGTAGTGAGCAGTGGTGGTGAATCTCCAGCAGTAAGTAGTGATGTCTTGGGTCTCTGAACAAATGTCCTGTGAAGAGAGGTGCTACAGGGACTCTGTAGCTTGCTCCGGGTTCCCAGGTAGCGGCAGGGTCCAACAGGAATATCCGAACACCCTGCCGCCATTCCCGGGAGTTTAAATAGCCCGGGCTGTGGCTGAGCTGAGCGCCACACGCTGGAACGCACTTCCGCGTTCCAACGTGGAGCGCAGACGTCCGCGCACCGGAAGTGACGCGGACGTGTGTCTGAATGGAGCGCAGCTGTCATAAATGACAAGCCTGCGCTCCATGTGGAAGGAGTAACGCTGACGGCGTTACATACCCCCCTCCTCAAGGGGGCACCTCCGGAGCGCCCAGTGAGAGATGGTTTATTAGGATATTTATGATGAAACTGCTTAATGAGCCGAGGAGCATGAATATTTGAAGAACATTCCCAGGAATCATCTGTGGGAGAATAGCCTTTCCAACGAATCAAATATTGAATAGAGGATCCTCTTTTCCTAGAATCAAGAATCTTCTCTACCTGATAATTCAGTTTCACCAAAAACTTGAATTGGAGGAGGAGGTTGTGGATCTCTATTTGGAAAGGGATTAGATTTATAAGGCTTAATTAGTGAAACATGGAAGGATGGATGAATCTTCCAATCTGGAGGTAGAAGTAATCTAACAGCATTTTTGTTTATTACGTGAGAAATTGGAAAAGGTCCTGTGTATTGACGACCAAGTTTCTTTGAAGGAATATTAAGTCGCAGATTCCGAGTGGATAACCATACCAAATCTCCAATCTTGTATGGAGGTGATATTGTTCTATGAGAGTCATAATATTTTTTTTGTCTAATTTGAGCAGCCTTTAGGTTAGAACGGAGAGTGTTTAAAGTGTTTTTTATGGTTGAGAAGAAATTCTCAACAGCCGGAACATTATTTGGAAAAAAAGTAGAAGGTAAACTATTAGGATGAAACCCATAATTTGCGTAAAAGGGTGAAAACTGAGAAGATGAATTGGAAGCATTGTTATATGCAAACTCTGCATGTGGAAGTAAGTCAACCCAGTCATCTTGAAGATGAGTGCAATAACAGCGCAAATACTGTTCAAGTGTTTGGTTGACACGTTCCGTTTGCCCGTTTGTTTGGGGATGATAAGCAGTAGACCTACGATGATCTATTTGTAATGTTTGGCAAAGGGCTCTCCAAAACTTGGAAATAAACTGTGACCCACGATCTGAAATGATTTGGGATGGAAGACCATGCAATTTAAGAATATTAGATACAAAAGCCCTTGCTGTTTCTTGAGAAGTAGGTAGCTTTTTCAAAGGTACAAAATGGGCCATCTTGGTTAATATATCAACAGTGACCATGATGGTGTTAGCTCCATTTGATCTAGGAAGATCTACTATGAAATCCATGGATATAACATCCCAAGGTCTATCAGGTATTGGGATGGAGGTTAATAATCCATAGGGTGGCTTCCTTGAATGCTTGTTGATGGCACAAGTGTGGCAAGAACTCACATAGTCGTGAACAGTCTTTGTCAGATGGGGCCACCAATAATTTCTCTTCAGTAAAAGAAGGGTTTTACTAATACCAGGATGACCTGCAAGTGGGGCATCGTGGAGTTGTTTTAATAGTATGAGTTGTAAACTTGGTGGAACATAGATCTTGTCGTTGAAAGTTAATAGTCCATTAGACTGCTGTTGTAAACCTTTAGGGAGTTGAGATTTGTCTTTAGAAAGAGTTTGAATGAGCAACTTATTAAATGTCAAAGTTGTTCCAATGAATCGGTTGGAAGGAATAATGGAAAGTGGTGGAATGTCCATGGATTGATCTTCATTCATACGAGATAAAGAATCTGCTTTAATATTTTGAGTACCAGGGAGGTATGAAATGACAAAATCAAAACGATCAAAAAATAAACTCCATCTGACTTGACGGGCAGAAAGAGTTTTACAAGTTTTGAGATGCTGTAAATTACGATGGTCAGTGAGAATAGTGATGGGGTGTGTAGAACCCTCCAGAAGGTGTCTCCAGTTTGCGAGAGCGTCCTTTATTGCTAACAGTTCCTTCTCACCAATCGGATAGTTCTTTTCAGCTGGTGATAAAGTTCTGGAATAAAAGGCAACAGGATGTAGTGGGTGTGATAATGTGGGTCGTTGGGAAAGTACAGCACCCAAGGCAAAATGTGAGGCATCAACTTCCAACGTGAAATGAAACATTGGATTGGGAAGTTGGAGAATGGGAGCTGAAGAGTAACTGAGCTTAAGTGTTTCAAAGGATTTCTGTGCTTCCTTGGACCAAATGAAAGGTATCTTAGAACTGGTTAAACTAGTAAGTGGTCTCACAATTAATGAGAAATTTTTAATGAATTTTCTATAATAATTAGAAAATCCAAGGAATCTCTGAAGGGCCTTTCTAGACTGGGGAGAAGGCCAGGACAAAATGCAATCCACTTTAGTATGGTCCATCTGAACTCCGTCTGGAGTGATTTGATAACCAAGAAAGGAGATAGTCGTCTGACTGAAGACGCACTTCTCAAGTTTCGCATATAGAGAGTGAATTCTGAGCCTATGCAGAATCCAACGCACATGCTTGTGATGTTCCTCCAGATTATCAGAATAAATTAATATGTCATCCAAGTAAATAACAACACAAATGTCAAGCAGATCATGAAAAATATCGTTAATAAACCACTGAAAAGTTGCTGGGGCATTGCATAAGCCGAAAGGCATTACACAATACTCGAAAAGCCCGTATCGAGTTTTAAAAGCAGTCTTCCACTCATCTCCAGAGCGGATCCTTATCAGATTATAGGCACCTCTGAGGTCTAGCTTTGTGTAGATCTTAGCTGTTTGTAAACGTTCAATAAGTTCTGGAATGAGTGGTAATGGATATCTATTCTTTATAGTGATGTTATTGAGGGATCGATAATCTATTATCGGTCAAAGTGATCCATCCTTATTTTTTACAAAAAATAGAGCTGCACTAGCAGAAGAAGTGGAGGGCCTTATAAATCCTTTTTTAAGGTTCTCATCCAAGTAATCTTTTAGGTGTATAAGCTCTGGTTGTGAAAGGGGGTAGATCCGAGCGGTAGGGATAGGACTGTCAGGAATTAAGTCAATAGGACAATCGTAAATCCTATGTGGAGGGAGTTTATCTGCGTTAGTCTTACTGAACACATCAGCGAAATCTTGTAAGTAATTTGGTAGATTAGTAGGGTGAACTTCTGAGAAGGAGATGATACATGGAGGATGACAAAATTCTGTACAGTAAGTAGACTGTAAGGAAAGGGATCTTGTGGACCAAAGAATAGTAGGCTGATGAAGATGCAACCATGGTAGACCTAAAACTATAGGGAAAACTGGAGATGAAATAATATCAAAATTGAGAGTCTCTGTGTGGCCAGTGGCACAAGAAACTGTTAAGGGAACTGTCTGAGATGTAACTGGACCGAAAGAAGAGTTAGAACCATCAATAAATATGAGTGACACTGGAATCTGCTTTAACACACTGGGAATTTTATTTGCTATTACAACATTTGAGTCAATGAAATTGCCACATGCCCCGCTGTCGACCATTGCTTCAATGGAAATCTTTCCTTGATCCCACTGTAGGGTGAGAGGAACAAAAATATAATGATTAGATATGGTTCCGGGTGAATTTAATTTACTAATGTGGGAGAAATTACCTTCTGAATTCTTCTTGAGAAGAGGACAGGTAGAAACGATATGGTCAGGAGCAGAACAATATAGACAGAGATTGTTAGCTCTGCGGCGCTGTTTCTCTGCAGAAGTTAAAGGTCCTTTAATAACACTAAGATCCATTGGAGAATCTTTGGGAGGTGATCTAGACCTCCTGAAGGGAGTGACAGAATAGGTAGTGGCACGTTCGGTCTTTCTTTCACGAAGGCGACGATCAATAGTGACTGAGAGGTGCATAAGATCTTCCAAAGTAGTGGGTAGGTCAACACGGGCAAGCTCATCCTTCATGGCCTCAGATAAACCCAAACGGAACTGGTTTCTGAGAGAAATATCAGACCATTGAGTTTCTCTGCACCAACATTTGAATTCTGAAATAAAATCTTCAACAGGGCGCCTTCCCTGTCTAAGACTCCTGATTGAATTCTCAGCTGTTAACTGTTTGTTGGGATCTTCATATAACAAAGACATTTCATCAAGAAATGTGTCAAAATCTCCTAGGAGATCTCCGTGTTCTTCTACGTAGGTGTCAGCCCATACCCTGGGCTCACCTTTAAGATAAGTAATTAATGTGAGGATCTTTATCCTATCAGAATGATAAGTACGTGGCCGTAGTTCAAACATCAGTCGGCATGAACTAATGAATTGTCTGTAATTTTTTCTATCTCCAAAAAATGGTTCCGGAGAACAGGCCTTTGGTTCAGGTCTTTCCCTGGCTTGTGCCAAATTTTGATCTCTTAAAGCATCATTCTGCATACGTAAGTCATTCATGTTGTTGGTAAGATTATCAACTCTTTGAGAGAGTGCAACTAAATGATTTGCAAGGTCAGCTGGATCCATTTTAAAGATATATGTAAATATAAATATATCCTTTAATTTTTTGGGTTCGGATATTATGTTATGACCCTGACAATGAGAAGACTCTATTTAGAGTTTAGACCGCAGCTGTAGAGGCTTATCAGAAATCAACCACCAGTTCACTCTCACTGAACAATAAGAGTTTGGGGTTATATCATCATATCCTCTAATGGAAATAAAACATAAACGTAATAGCTTAATTCCTCTTAAGCTTAATTAATGGACACAATCCAGATATTATAAGGATAAGTCTCGTCTAGGTACATGCAACAAAATAAAGGTAGTGGAAAGTACTGGTACTGTAGGATATCACCACACTGGTAGAAATAATATGAAGTACTCCGCTGTATCTGGTGCTAGTGTATGGTAACAAATATAGAGTCAAAGATACAGTCCAGGCATATAATAGCAATCACTGTCAGCATAAGAAGCTGGTATTACATATACTTGCGGTTTAGGAGGTAGTCTGTACCAGGAAAGTCCGCACAGGTGTTGATGGTATGTATATTCAGCAGTAGTGTGGTTTAAATATACTTGCGGTTTAGGAGGTAGTCTGTACCAGGAAAGTCCGCACAGGTGTTGATGGTATGTATATACAGCAGTAGTGTGGTTTAAATATACTTGCGGTTTAGGAGGTAGTCTGTACCAGGAACTCGCACAGGTGGTGGTGGTATCTTGCCTGTAGTGAGCAGTGGTGGTGAATCTCCAGCAGTAAGTAGTGATGTCTTGGGTCTCTGAACAAATGTCCTGTGAAGAGAGGTGCTACAGGGACTCTGTAGCTTGCTCCGGGTTCCCAGGTAGCGGCAGGGTCCAACAGGAATATCCGAACACCCTGCCGCCATTCCCGGGAGTTTAAATAGCCCGGGCTGTGGCTGAGCTGAGCGCCACACGCTGGAACGCACTTCCGCGTTCCAACGTGGAGCGCAGACGTCCGCGCACCGGAAGTGACGCAGACGTGTGTCTGAATGGAGCGCAGCTGTCATAAATGACAAGCCTGCGCTCCATGTGGAAGGAGTAACGCTGACGGCGTTACAGTAACGTATGTGTTGCGGCGTAAGGCCGTGTAATTTAAATGGGGATGTAGGGGGCATGTTTTTTTTAAATTGGGCTTGACCCCGCGTTTTTGACATATTATTTAAACTGCGCATGAGCCGTCCGTAAAATATCCCAGTGTGCATTGCTCTAAATGACGTCGCAAGGACGTCATTGCTTTCGACGTGAACGTAAATTACGTCCAGCCGTATTCACGAACGACTTACGCAAACAACGTAAAAATTTCAAAAATCGGCGCGGCAGCGACGGCTATACTTAACATAGGATACGCTGCACATACCCCTCATATAGCAGGGGTAACTATACGCCGGAAAAAGCCGAACGCAAACGACGTAAAAAAAAGCGGCGGGCGGTCGTTCGTTTCTGAATTGACGTAAATACTAATTTGCATATTCCTCGCGTAAACAAACGGAAGCGCCACCTAGCGGCCAGCGTGAAATTGCAGCCTAAGATCCGACGGTGTAAGACATTTACACCTGTCGGATCTTAGGCATATCTATGCGTAACCTGATTCTATGAATCAGGCGCATTGATACGATGGCCGGACTCAGAGATACGACGGCGTATCAGGAGATACGCCAGCGTATCTCTTTTCTGAATCCGGCCCACAGTGTGTAGAGGATATATATGCATCCCAGGTATTGTACATATATTTTTACACTGTATAGTTTAGCTAGATCAGCTATTCCTAACTTACTGGCAGACAGGTGATTGTGCTAGCTGCAGTATTCTCACGTAGTGTATTGCCTGTGTCCTCTGCGGTGTACACCATAAAGCTACATGGTGTGTGCTGCCCATGTCATCTGTAGTTTGCACCTAAAGCTACTTGGTGTGTACTGCCCGTGTCCTCTGCAGTGTGCACCATAAAGCTACGTGATGTATACTGCCTTTGTCCTCTGCAGTTTGCACCTAAAGCTACGTAGTGATGTGTACTGCCTTTGTCCTCTGCAGTTTGCAACTAAAGCTACGTAGTGTGTGTACTGCCTTTGTCCTCTGCAGTTTGCACCTAAAGCTACTTGGTGTGTACTGCCTGTGTCCTCTGTAGTTTGCACCTAAAGCTACTTGGTGTGTACTGCCCGTGTCCTCTGCAGTGTGCACCATAAAGCTACGTGGTGTGTACTGTCTTTGTCCTCTGCAGTTTGCACCAAAAGCTACTTGGTGTGTACTGCCATTTCCTCTGCAGTTTGCACCTAAAGCTACGTAGTGTGTGTACTGCCTTTGTCCTCTGCAGTTTGCACATAAAGCTACTTGGTGTGTACTGTCCGTGTCCTCTGCAGTTTGCACCTAAAGCTACGTAGTGTGTACTGCCCGTGTCCTCTGCAGCTTGCACCTAAAGCTACTTGGTGTGTACTGCCCGTGTCTTCTGCAGTTTGCACCTAAGGCTACTTTGTGTGTACTGCCTGTGTCCTCTGCAGTGTGCACCATAAAGCTACGTAGTGTGTGTACTGCCTTTGTCCTCTGCAGTTTGCACTTAAATCTACTTGGTGTGTACTGCCTGTGTCCTCTGTAGTTTGCACCTAAAGCTACTTGGTGTGTACTGCCCGTGTCCTCTGCAGTGTGCACCATAAAGCTACGTGGTGTGTACTGTCTTTGTCCTCTGCAGTTTGCACCAAAAGCTACTTGGTGTGTACTGCCATTTCCTCTGCAGTTTGCACCTAAAGCTACGTAGTGTGTGTACTGCCTTTGTCCTCTGCAGTTTGCACATAAAGCTACTTGGTGTGTACTGTCCGTGTCCTCTGCAGTTTGCACCTAAAGCTACGTAGTGTGTACTGCCCGTGTCCTCTGCAGTGTGCACCATAAAGCTACTTAGTGTGTGTACTGCCTTTGTCCTCTGCAGTTTGCACCTAAATTTACTTGGTGTGTACTGTCCGTGTCAGTGGCTTAACTAGAACCTTCAGGGCCCCGGTGCAACAAACCATGAAGGGCCCCCCCCTGAACTTCAGCCAGGGCCCTGCCCTCCAAATCCGGTGGTGGTACTCTAGGGCCTGGTCACAGGTATGACCTTTGTGAGCCCTGTAGTTCCGCCACAGGTATCAGTGTTTTTTTATTATTTTTAAAAAAAAATTAGGAGCCCTGTTGGGGGACTTTCGTGATGTCTCACCTTTAAGACAAAGAGGAAGACTGAGGACACAGACCCCAAATTTCCTTCTCTGCAGCCTCAGCTACATAGAATGAATGGACAGTAATAGCTCTGTATGGAGCTTCCTATCCATTCATAAACTGAAGCATAGTAAACACAGTTTAGTATACGCCACAGTTATGAATGGACAGAGTCAGTGATCAGTACAGATCACTGACTCTCAATTCAGAAAAAAAGGGTCTGGTAAATTACACATTTTCCGGCCCATTTTCCACTCTCCGTCCTGACAGATCACAAGCAGCAGCCAACAGGAAAGGGGATGGGGAAACCTGGCAGAGCCGATGAGGGGGTCCGAGAAAGAGCACACAGAGGCTGGAGATCACACCTTGCTGTTACTGCTGTACCCCCAATCCTCCAGACACCCCACACTGGTACTGCTAGACCCCTGTCTGTCCTCCAACCTCCCCACGCTGATACTGCTGTACCTCCCTCCCCTGGTGTCCAGTGACCCCTGCTGGTACACCCCCCAAATGGCTGGGGATTCAGGTATCCTCTGTGTATTCTGCCCCCTCCTCCATCCTGGCACTGTAGGGTGGCTGACATCAGCCCTGCCAGCCAGCATGGCCTGTAGATGGGGTTCCATTTCTTAGGGGAGGTGGGGTCCCTAGGTAAGATGGAGTCCCTGTTACCAGGGGAAATGGGATTCCAAACCCTAGGCAGGATGGGGTCCCTGACCCCACGTGAAAAGGGGTCATTGTCCCCAGGAGAGATGGGGTCCCATTTTCCAGGAGAGATGGGGTCTCTGTCCCCAGGAGAGATGGGGTCCCTGTCACCAGGAGAGAAGGGGTCCCTGTCCCCAGGAGAGAAGGGGTCCCTGTCCTTAGGGGAGATGGGGGTCCCTGTCCCAGGAGAGAAAAGGTCCCTGTCCCCAGGAGAGATGGGGTCCCTGTCCCCAGGAGAGATGGGGTCCCTGTCCCCAGGAGAGATGGGGTATCTGAAACCAGGAGAGAAGGGGTCCCTGTCCCCAGGAGAGAAGGGGTCCCTGTCCCCAGGAGAGATGGTGCCCCTGTCTCCAGGAGAGATGGGGTCCCTGTCCTTGTCCCCAGAAGAGATGGGGCCCCTGTCCTCAGGAGAGATGGGGTCCCTGCCCCAGGAGAGATGGGGTCCCTGTCCCCAGGAGAGATGGGGCCCCTGTCCCCAGGAGAGATGGGGCCCCTGTCCCCAGGAGAGAAGGGGTCCCTGTCCCCAGGAGAGAAGGGGTTCCTGTCCCAAGGAGAGAAGGGGTCCCTGTCCCCAGGAGAGAAGGGGTCCCTGTCCAAAGGAGAGAAGGGGTCCCTGTCCCAAGGAGAGAAGGGGTCCCTGTCCCCAGGAGAGAAGGGGTCCCTGTCATTAGGGGAGATGGGGGTCCCTGTCCCAGGAGAGAATGGGTCCCTGTCCCCAGGAGAGATGGGGTCCCTGTCCCCAGGAGAGAAAGGGTCCCTGTCCACAGGAGAGAAAGGGTCCCTGTCCCCAGGAGAGATGGTGCCCCTGTCTCCAGGAGAGATGGGGTCCCTGTCCTTGTCCCCAGAAGAGATGGGGTCCCTGCCCCAGGAGAGATGGGGTCCCTGTCCCCAGGAGAGATGGGGTCCCTGTCCCCAGGAGAAATGGTGTCCCTGTCCCCAGGAGAGAAAGGGTCCCTGTCCCCAGGAGAGATGGTGCCCCTGTCTCCAGGAGAGATGGGGTCCCTGTCCTTGTCCCCAGAAGAGATGGGGTCCCTGCCCCAGGAGAGATGGGGTCCGTGTCCCCAGGAGAGATGGTGTCCCTGTCCCCAGGAGAGATGGTGTCCCTGTCCCCATGGGAGATGGAGGGGGTATGCCATGGTGTGTGGGGGATGGAGTCATCTCACTCACCTCCATGACCAAGTTGCAGGCCGAGCACTCATCCATGGTGGCCTGGGATCCCTATAGCCTGCTGGACGGATGATCAGCATATCTCCCAGAAAGACCTGTCAGCTGTGTATGATGGGGGAAGAGGAGGGGGGCTGGCAGACAAGCTTTTGGTGTCCTCGGGGAGCCGGCTCCCACGGGGCTGCACTGCACCTGTGTGCTTAAAGTTTGTTTCCCAGGGAGAAGCATGCATTGCAGTGTGAGCCAGACTGAGGGTGCGGGACTCTGGCTGGGGAGGATAGACATCAGACTGAGTGGCACTGCAAGGGGCAGAAGAGGGTAACCCGGGGGAGCCGCTGAGGACACAGGCCATGTGGGGAATGCACAACTAAAGAGCAGCTAGTGCAGTAGTCGAGCATGGAGCTCTCCTCCAGTCCAGCTCTTCCTGCCGGGTACTGCACTCTAGGGGGAGACAAAGAGCACAGCACTCACTACTTTCACTTTAGGTTAATGTGACGAGCTCCCTGCACAGTTCAGCTGACGATCTCAGCTGCCTCTGACGCTCCTCCTATCAAAGAGTACAGGGGGGTCCTCGAGGGCCCCCCACAGCAAGGGGCCCGGTCGCCATGGCGATCTCAGCGACCCCTATAATTCCGCCACTTGTCCGTGTCCTCTGCAGTTTGCACCTAAACCTACGTAGTGTGTACTGCCCGTGTCCTCTGCAGTGTGCACCATAAAGCTACGTGGTGCGTACTGTCTTTGTCCTCTGCAGTTTGCACCAAAAGCTACTTGGTGTGTACTGCCATTTCCTCTGCAGTTTGCACCTAAAGCTACGTAGTGTGTGTACTGCCTTTGTCCTCTGCAGTTTGCACATAAAACTACTTGGTGTGTACTGTCCGTGTCCTCTGCAGTTTGCACCTATAGCTACGTAGTGTGTACTGCCCGTGTCCTCTGCAGTGTGCACCATAAAGCTACGTGGTGTTCTGCCTTTGTCCTCTGCAGTTTGCACCTAAATCTACTTGGTGTGTACTGCCCGTGTCCTCTGTAGTTTGCACCTAAAGCTACTTGGTGTGTACTGCCCGTGTCCTCTGCAGTATGCACCATAAAGCTACGTGGTGTGTACTGTCTTTGTCCTCTGCAGTTTGCACCAAAAGCTACTTGGTGTGTACTGCCATTTCCTCTGCAGTTTGCACCTAAAGCTACGTAGTGTGTGTACTGCCTTTGTCCTCTGCAGTTTGCACATAAAGCTACTTGGTGTGTACTGTCTGTGTCCTCTGCAGTTTGCACCTAAAGCTACGTAGTGTGTACTGCCCGTGTCCTCTGCAGTGTGCACCATAAAGCTACGTAGTGTGTGTACTGCCTTTGTCCTCTGCAGTTTGCACCTAAATTTACTTGGTGTGTACTGCCTGTGTCCTCTGCAGTTTGCACCTAAAGCTACGTAGTGTGTACTGCCCGTGTCCTCTGCAGTGTGCACCATAAAGCTACGTGGTGTGTACTGCCTTTGTCCTCTGCAGTTTGCACCAAAAGCTACTTGGTGTGTACTGCCGTGTCCTCTGCAGTTTGCACCTAAAGCTACGTAGTGTGTGTACTTCCTTTGTCCTCTGCAGTTTGCACCTAAAGCTACTTGGTGTGTATTGTCCGTGTCCTCTGCAGTTTGCACCTAAAGCTACGTAGTGTGTACTGCCCGTGTCCTCTTCAGTGTGCACCATAAAGCTACGTGGTGTGTACTGCCTTTGTCCTCTGCAGTTTGCACCTAAAGCTACTTGGTGTGTACTGCCCGTGTCCTCTGTAGTTTGCACCTAAAGCTACTTGCTGTGTACTGCCCGTGTCCTCTGCAGTTTGCACCTAAAGCTACGTAGTGTGTACTGCCCGTGTCCTCTGCCGTGTGCACCATAAAGCTACGTGGTGTGTACTGCCTTTGTCCTCTGCAGTTTGCACCTAAAGCTACGTAGTGTGTACTGCCCGTGTCCTCTTCAGTGTGCACCATAAAGCTACGTGGTGTGTACTGCCTTTGTCCTCTGCAGTTTGCACCTAAAGCTACTTGGTGTGTACTGCACGTGTCCTCTGCAATTTGCACCTAAAGCTACGTAGTGTGTGTACTGCCTTTGTCCTCTGCAGTTTGAACCTAAAGCTACTTGGTGTGTACTGCCCGTGTCCTATGTAGTTTGCACCTAAAGCTACTTGCTGTGTACTGCCCGTGTCCTCTGCAGTTTGCACCTAAAGCTACGTAGTGTGTACTGCCCGTGTCCTCTGCCATGTGCACCATAAAGCTATGTGGTGTGTACTGCCTTTGTCCTCTGCAGTTTGCACCTAAAGCTACTTGGTGTGTACTGCCCATGTCCTCTGCAGTTTGCACCTAAAGCTAAATAGTGTGTGTACTGCCTTTGTCCTCTGCAGTTTGCACCAAAAGCTACTTGGTGTGTACTGCCCGTGTCCTCTGTAGTTTGCACCGAAAGCTACGTAGTGTGTGCACTGCCCGTGTCCTCTGCAGTTTGCACCTAAAGCTACGTAGTGTGTACTGCCCGTGTCCTCTGCAGTGTGCACCATAAAGCTACGTCTTGTGTACTGCCTTTGTCCTCTGCAGTTTGCACCTAAAGCTACTTGGTGTGTACTGCCCATGTCCTCTGCAGTTGGCATCTAAAGCTACGTAGTGTGTGTACTGCCTTTGTCCTCTGCAGTTTGCACCTAAAGCTACTTGGTGTGTACTGCCCGTGTCCTCTGTAGTTTGCACCTAAATCTACGTAGTGTGTGTACTGCCTTTGTCCTCTGCAGTTTGCACCTAAAGCTACTTGGTGTGTACTGCCTGTGTCCTCTGCAGCTTGCACCTAAAGCTACTTGGTGTGTACTGCCCGTGTCCTCTGCAGTTTGCACCTAAGGCTACTTTGTGTGTACTGCCTGTGTCCTCTGCAGTGTGCACCATAAAGCTACGTAGTGTGTGTACTGCCTTTGTCCTCTGCAGTTTGCACCTAAATCTACTTGGTGTGTACTGCCCGTGTCCTCTGTAGTTTGCACCTAAAGCTACTTGGTGTGTACTGCCCGTGTCCTCTGCAGTGTGCACCATAAAGCTACGTGGTGTGTACTGCCTTTGTCCTCTGCAGTTTGCACAAAAAGCTACTTGGTGTGTACTGCCATTTCCTCTGCAGTTTGCACCTAAAGCTACGTAGTAAGTGTACTGCCTTTGTCCTCTGCAGTTTGCACATAAAGCTACTTGGTGTGTACTGTTCGTGTCCTCTGCAGTTTGCACCTAAACCTACGTAGTGTGTACTGCCCGTGTCCTCTGCAGTGTGCACCATAAAGCTATGTGGTGTGTACAGCCTTTGTCCTCTGCAGTTTGCACCAAAAGCTACTTGGTGTGTACTGCCATTTCCTCTGCAGTTTGCACCTAAAGCTACGTAGTGTGTGTACTGCCTTTGTCCTCTGCAGTTTGCACCTAAAGCTACTTGGTGTGTATTGTCCGTGTCCTCTGCAGTTTGCACCTAAAGCTACGTAGTGTGTACTGCCCGTGTCCTCTTCAGTGTGCACCATAAAACTACGTGGTGTGTACTGCCTTTGTCCTCTGCAGTTTGCACCTAAAGCTACTTGGTGTGTACTGCCCGTCCCCTCTGCAGTTTGCACCTAAAGCTACTTGGTGTGTACTGCCCGTGTAATCTGTAGTTTGCACCTAAAGCTACTTGCCGTGTACTGCCCGTGTCCTCTGCAGTTTGCACCTAAAGCTACTTGGTGTGTACTGCCCGTGTCCTCTGCCGTGTGCACCATAAAGCTACGTGGTGTGTACTGCCTTTGTCCTCTGCAGTTTTCACCTAAAGCTACTTGGTGTGTACTGCCCATATCCTCTGCAGTTTGCACCTAAAGCTACATAGTGTTTGTACTGCCTTTGTCCTCTGCAGTTTGCACCTAAAGCTACTTGGTGTGTACTGCCCGTGTCCTCTGTAGTTTGCACCTAAAGCTACGTAGTGTGTGCACTGCCTTTGTCCTCTGCAGTTTGCACCTAAAGCTACTTGGTGTGTACTGCCCGTGTCCTCTGTAGTTTGCACCTAAAGCTACTTGTTGTGTACTGCCCGTGTCCTCTGCAGTTTGCACCTAAAGCTACGTAGTGTGTACTGCCCGTGTCCTTTGCAGTGTGCACCATAAAGCTACGTCTTGTGTACGACCTTTGTCCTCTGCAGTTTGCACCTAAAGCCACTTGGTGTGTACTGCCCATGTCCTCTGCAGTTTGCACCTAAAGCTAGGTAGTGTGTGTACTGCCTTTGTCCTCTGCAGTTTGCACCTAAAGCTACTTGGTGTGTACTGCCCGTGTCCTCTGTAGTTTGCACCTAAAGCTACGTAGTGTGTGTACTGCCTTTGTCCTCTGCAGTTTGCACCTAAAGCTACTTGGTGTGTACTGCCCGTGTCCTCTGCAGCTTGCACCTAAAGCTACTTGGTGTGTACTGCCTGTGTCCTCTGCAGTTTGCACCTGAAGCTATGTAGTGTGTACTGCCCGTGTCCTCTGCAGTGTGCACCATAAAGCTAAGTGGTGTGTACTGCCTTTGTCCTCTGCAGTTTGCACCTAAAGCTACTTGGTGTGCACTGCCCATGTCCTCTGCAGTTTGCACCTAAAGCTACTTGGTGTGTACTTCCCATGTCCTCTGCAGTTTGCACCTAAAGCTACATAGTGTGTGTACTGCCCGTGTCCTCTGTAGTTTGCACCTAAAGCTGCTTGGTGTGTACTGCCCGTGTCCTCTGCAGTTTGCACCTAAAGCTACGTAGTGTGTACTGCCTGTGTCCTCTGCAGTGTGCACCATAAAGCTATGTGGTGTGTACTGCCTTTGTCCTCTGCAGTTTGCACCTAAAGCTACCTGGTGTGTACTGCCCGTGTCCTCTGCATTTTGCACCTAAAGCTACGTAGTGTGTGTACTGTCTTTATCCTCTGCAGTTTGCACCTAAAGCTACTTGGTGTGTACTGCCCGTTTCCTCTGTAGTTTGCACCTAAAGCTACTTAGTGTGTACTGCCAGTGTCCTCTGCAGTTTGCACCTAAAGCTACGTATTGTGTACTGCCCGTGTCCTCTGCAGTGTGCACCATAAAGCTACGTGGCGTGTACTGCCTTTGTCCTCTGCAGTTTGCACCTAAAGCTACTTGGTGTGTCCTGCCCGTGTCCTCTGCAGTTTGCACCTAAAGCTGCGTAGTGTGTGTACTGCCTTTGTCCTCTGCAGTTTGCACCCAAAGCTACTTGGTGTGTACTGCCCGTGTCCTCTGTAGTTTGCACCTAAAGCTGCTTGGTGTGTATTGCCTGTGTCCTCTGCAGTTTGCACCTAAAGCTAACTAGTGTGTACTGCCCGTGTCCTCTGCAGTGTGCACCATAAAGCTATGTGGCGTGTACTGCCTTTGTCCTCTGCAGTTTGCACCTAAAGCTACTTTGTGTGTACTGCCCGTGTCCTCTGCAGTTTGCACCTAAAGCTACGTAGTGTGTGTACTGCCCATGTCCTCTGCAGTTTGCACCTAAAGCTACGAGGTGTGTGTACTGCCTTTGTCCTCTGCAGGCCATTAGTATGTCTGGAAGGACAACAAGGAGAGGCAGAGAGTCACGAGGGCAAGCAGGCTCTGCGTTTAGAGGCAACAGTGCTGGTCGTGGACACGGTGTATCCTCATCAGCACGTGACCGTTGGACACGCTCGTCCTTGTTTTCGGCAGCCAGGTAGAGTGGATGACCAAGCCGTCCTCATCCTCCTCATCCTCTCTCACCCAGGCTCAGGGTACTTTGTCTGGCAAAGCAGCTGCCAAGGCATCCTCTTCTCTCTGCTCAATGGCATCAGTAACTTCTTCCCTAGCCCCACCATGTCCTCCTGAGGAGTCCCCCGAACTGTTTAACCACAGTGTTGGGTACATGCTGCATGAGGGTGCCTTATTGGAGAGAGGAGGAGGAGGAGGCACATCTCCAACTAGGCAGGATGCCCTCCAGGGGCCAGCTTAAGGGCAGCACACCAACTGCATCACAACGTAGAGCTCTGCATGTGCAGGAAGGTGCTGTCTCTCCGTGTTATTCCAAAAGTTTTTGGTGTGGGCCATTTTTTGAGACAAGTGTATCAGATCGCACCGCTGTTATTTGCAACATAGGTCACAAGTGTTTCTCTCGTTACAAAAACATCACCCGCTTGGGCACCACATGCTTGACCAGACATATGTCGACCTGCCATGCAGTTCATTGTCAAGCGTACCTCAAAGACCCACACCAAGGAACAAAGCGGACCTCTCCTTTCTCCTCATCTGCTGGGATCTCCAACCCCACTATACCTTCAGTCCTCTATGAAGCCTGCACTGATAGGACTGAAGGTGTAGAGTTTGGTGTGTCACAGCCAAGTACTTGCGGGCAATCTACCATCGGTACATCGATGTCAGATTGTACCAGGCAAATTTCCCTGTCCCAGCTGCTGCAGCGCCGAAGGAAAGAAGTTTTCTCCCAGCCATCCACATGCCCAGGGGTTGAATGCTAGCTTAGATAAATTGCTAGCACTTCAACTGCTGCCTTTTCAGTTGGTAGATTCTGCCCCTTCTGTGAGTTTGTGGAATGTGCGGTACCTCAGTGGCAGGTTCCCAAACACTACTTTTTCTCACGGAAGGCGATTCCGGCTCTCTACCGGCATGTGGAAGGCAATGTCCATGCCTCGCTGTACAGGGCGATCAGTGGTAAGGTGCATATTACCGCTGACTCATGGTCCAGCAGGCATGGACAGGGACGTTACCTATCTTTCTTGGAGCATTGGGTGACTCTGCTGGCAGCTGGGAAGGATGCAGGGCAAGGTACAGTAGTGTTGGAGGTTGTTCCACCACCACGCCTCCAAAATGCTACTACTTGGCCTCTTCCTGTGCTGATGTGTCCTCAGAACCAGCAGTGCTCTGTAGGCATTCAAGGGGCTACGCAGGTACGCAGGCAAAGAGATGCCATGCGGTGCTTGAGCTGGTGTGCTTGGGGGACAGGAGCCACACTGGAGCAGAGGTTCTGTCAGCTCTGCAGAGGCAGGCTCAGAGGTGGTTGACGCCACGCCAGCTGCACCAACCTCCTCTTCGCCCTGCGACAGGGACAACTGACCAATGTGCCTTGTTTTGTTCATGTCCTTAACTTGGTGGTGCAGCAGTTCTTGGGCAGGTACCCGTGCTTACAGGATGCCCTGAAGCAGGCCAGGAAACTCTGTGTGCATTTCCGACAGTCATATAATGCCAGTGCTCGACTGGCAGACCTCCAAAAGGAATACAACCTGCCCAAGAACCGCCTAATTTGTGACATGTCCACCAGGTGGAACTCTACGTTGGCAATGCTACAGCGGCTGCACATGCAGCAGAGGGTCATCAATGAGTATCTGTGCCAATATGGCACCAGGACAGGGTCAGGGGAGCTTGTTTTTTTTTCCCCACGCTAGTGGGCCATGATCAGGGATGCATGCACTGCCCTGTCACCATTTGAAGAGGCCACAAGGATGGTGAGCAGTGACAGTGCATGCATCAGTGACACTGTCCCTCTTGTTCACCTGTTGGAGTACACACTCCGTGGAATAATGGACGGGGCCCTTGAGGCAGAACAGAGGGAGGAAGAGGAGGCCTTCATTACCTCTCAAGGCCCCCTTTTTGCAGACAGTGTTCCTGCTTGCCTGCCTATCACACAGGAAGAGGAGGAGGAGGAGGAGGATTGTGTCAGCGTGGAGGTGGAGCCTAGCACTCAGTATCAGCATCAGTCTTCAAGGGATCAATTACAGTCCCAAGAAACCCATGGACTTGTACGTTGCTGTGACGAGGTGGCTGCGGATCATGTCGTCATCAGTGACCCAGAGGACTCCGCACCGAATGCCTCAGCAAACCTACGCTGTATGGCCTCCCTGATCCTGCAAAGCCTGCGGAAGGATCCTCGTATTTGTGCTATCAAGGAGAGGGATCATTACTGGCTGGCAACCCTCCTTGATCCACGTTACAAGGGTAAGGGGGTAAGGTTGCAGACCTTATCTTGCCAGCGCAGAGGGAGCAGAAGATGAAATATCTTCGGGAGGCCTTGCAGAAAGGTCTGTGCAATGCGTTTTCCCAGAGACTGGGAGGTTACAAAATCCTGGTCCTGGACAACGTGTTGCTGAGGCTTAGTTTGACCCATGTGTTCAGACAATTTTTTAGTCTGCAGCCCCAAGGTATGACCGGTTCCAGCAACCATTGCCAGCGTCTGTTTTACATGGTGCCGGAATACCTAGGGGCAAGATCAGACTTGGACACCTTTCCCACTGAAAATCCTCTGGCTAACTGGGTCTTGAGGATGGATCACTGGCCAAAGCTTGCACAGTATGCAATTGAGATACTGGCCTGTCCTGCATCCAGCGTTCTTTCAAAATGCACATTCAGTGCTGCTGGAGGCTTTGTAACAGATCACAGGGTGCGCCTCTCCACCGACTCGGTCGATCAACTGACCTTCATAAAAAATGAATCAGGCTTGGATCACCACCAGCTACCAAGCACCTGATGCTGATGAAACTGAATATTTTTCTTTTAAATGTCAGATCCCTTCAAGACTGCCTATGCTGATGCTGAGTGACTATCATTTTCCTCCTCAATGATCTTGCATCAGGGCTCATTAATGCGCTCCAACTAGAGTATCTGTGAGGGGTTGCTGTGTTGTGGAACCAGTGCCTAAGGGACATTTTTTCTGCCCCTGTTCAACAGGGGCATGTCATTACAATTCTTGATCTAATATTTCACAGCAGGGCACATTCCTGCTCCCACCAAGAGTAACTGTGAGGGCTTACAGTGTTGTGGCACCAGCACCACCACCATAACCACCAACAAAGGCCCAATTTTCTGCCCCTGTTCAACAGGGTCATATAATTACAATTCTTGATCTAATATTTCACAGCAGGGCCCATTCATGCGCCCACCAAGAGTAACTGTGAGGGCTTACAGTGCTGTGGCACCAGCACCACCACCATAACCACCAACAAAAGCCCAATCTTTCTGCCCTTGTTAAACAGGGGCATGTAATTACAATTCTTGATCTAATATTTCACAGCAGGGCCAATTCCTGCGCCCACCAAGAGTAACTGTGGACTTACAGTGTTGTGGCATCAGCGCCAGCACCAAAGGCTTATATTGCAGCCCTCCTCGAATATCACAGTATATCTTATTTTCAGGATAGGTCTAACTTTCAGGGAAACACAGTAGTTATTATCTCAGTATGAGTTGTCATCTATTTAAATAGTTAGTGAACATACCAAAGAAGCAGTTCATGTGTGTGAGAGAAAACTGTAGCAGAATAAAAGAGTATAAAGAGGACACAGGGATAATAAAAGCTGGGTTTATGGAAAAAGCAGTTCAACCTGGCTTCGGTACTTAAAAGCTAACTCCGTCTTTTACACCATGTTACATGTTATACTTGTATTTAGGGTGTAACATATAACAGTGTGCCAAGCTGATTCCACACCCAGAACTTCCTCCTCCCATCAGTGGTGCTGTGAGGGGCTCCACTTACACAGCCACATCATTCATTCGCAGAGATCTGTGAATTAAAGAGCTACAAGTCCCGTTTTCCAGGATTGACCTATAGTTCTCAATAAAACACAAGGGAAGTGAAACGCACACATAGTCCATTGACTCTTCTTCCAGCTCTCTATCTAAAAGATTGTACCTTAGTACAAACATAGAGCTGAAGTACAAGTGTGCAGGAGCCTGACAACTTCTTTTTAAAGGTGGACTTATTCTTTACATTTAAATCTGAAGTTTAGCTAAAAAAATGTAAAACCTTTAGTCACATTGAAAAGGACCTGAATGAATATTTTCTTAAAAACGACTCTGACGTGATCACCCCAACTACTCTGTGGGCAGCCCACAAAGCAGTTATAATAGGCAAGATCATTCAGGTGACCTTCCGCCTAAAACAGGATCATCGAGCTACAATTAATAAACTTACCAAGGAGTTTCATGTAACAAGCAAGCAACATAAACGTAACCCCACTCAAGTTTCTCTAGATCAACTGAAAAATGCCTCAGATGGTCAGGTGCACGGTTTTACTCCCAAAAGGATGAGATAGGATCTAAACTAAAAGCCAAATTGTCCCCCAAACCCACTCTCTAGCCTTTCCCCAAATCTGCACACCCTCTAGAACTTTAATGCAAAAACCCCAACATATTATGGAATGCCTCCATGAGTTTTATGCAAACCTTTATCACGAAAATAACTCATGTTTTCATGAACATCTGGAAAACGTCCTTGATAAGGTATCTATTTCAAAACTGTCAGCAAATCACACAGCCCTCTTAGAAAAACTTATCACCACCTCTGAGGTCATGGAGGTTATTAAATCTCTTAAACAATGTTCCGCCCCTGGCCCAGATGGGTTTTCAGTTTGCTACTACAAGAAGTTTTATCGCCCAATCTCCTTGATCAACAATGATCTTAAGCTTTTAACGAAAATACTAGCGAACAGACTATCATCCTTCATCGCTCATTATGTGCATAAGGATCAGGCAGGATTTATCCTAGGGAGGCAAGGACCGGGCCAGATAAGGAAAGCCATAGACATTATCACTTTACTTAGATTTCACTGGGATGGAGGGATTTTTGCTTTACTATCATCTTATATATTGTTTGCCCAGATGGCATGATATCGCCCTCACTGTGTAAGACTTACTTCTATTAATTTGAAATGTAAGAGAGTTTAGTTGATTGTACTTCGGAATTTTGATCCCAATAGCTAGGACTGGTCTCACCGGTCTGATCAGCTTGTTCTCTTATAATAGCCGGTTCGGATATCCGGGGCCACCCTTTCCACAGCATGTTCTCGTAGGGGTGGCGGTATTGGCACCCGGCGAGCCTCTGAAACCTGCTGCATTGCTTCCTACTTTTTAGACTGCTTTAAGGTTGTTACATATCACTGGCTCATGTCTCAAAAGATCATTGGCTTCTGGTCAGCCACTCTTTTGTTAACCCACAATTTTACTTATGTTTCTGTTTTACTCATGCTACGGTTCCTGTTTTGTGAGATATTTGATTCACTTATGTTCTTGACTTAACTTCCTATTGAACCACCATATCTGGTGTTGTGCTTAACATGCATTCTTGTTCATTGTAAACTCAATAAAAATATTGAAAAGAAAAAAGCTTTAGTCACATCACTTACCAATGAAGACATATGCCCAATATCTTACAGGGACATACTTAAAGGGGTTAAAGCAGGCAGAGGGGAGGCGATACAATGCCTCCAGCTGTCAAAAGATTTCTGACCTGCCGCCCAGTAGACAGTTAATACCTATAAAAGTAGCTTAATTGTTATACTTACTGCACTATACCTCTGCGTGGGTGAACGTTTGTTTAGATGTTATTCCTATTACAATAAATTATTGTACCAACAAAAAAAAAAGATCTCTAACCTACAATCCAAATGCAAAATCCAATAGTCAAAATTCAAATTGTCTTGAACTAGTTTGAGCCCTGGTTCACACTGACTGTGGGAATTAAATTGTGCGAGTTCGGCTGAACTTGCACAATTTCATTCCCGCATGTCAGTCCCCAAATTTCAAGACATCTGTGCAGGTTTCTGCACAGCTGTCAATAGAAATCGCACCCTGAAATCGCCAAAAGTAGTACAGAAACTACTTTTGGGAATCGGTGCGGCACCACAATTTCGGCATCTCACCAATTCGGGCGCTGCTGTTGCCAGGAATTGACACCCATTTGGATTGCGCTTTGATATGTCAAATCACATTCCAAATCGCATCAATGTGAACCAGGGCTGAAAAAGGGGGCTAAAGAGAAGAAAATGGTAGGTGATGGTCATTAGAAAAAAATAGATAAGGGGAGAGGGTATAGGGTTTAAAAAGAAAAGGCATATCCTGACATCTAAAAAACACTAAGAATTATTAAAGAATGTAAGAAAAAGTTGTTGTGCTTGTCCCAAGGAACATTCTGTATAATAAATATGTAGTGAACACAATAAAAAAAAAAACACTAAAAATAAGGTGCAGCTCAGATATAAATGTTAACTCCAATTTAAAAACAATGATATCTAAGCACATATGGCAACCAATGTTTCATTTTCAAAGCCTAGTTGAACAAGCTGAAGTTAGAAGCTGATTGGCTACCATGCACAGTTGCACCAGATTTTGCACTCTCCAGTTTTAATAAATCAACCCCAAAGAGACCATGTATAACCAATTACTGAGTAACCTCAGACAGATACCTCTATGATAACTTAAACGCCAACCAACAAGCCCAAGCCTGCTGAAATCTGAAATATGCATCATGTTTATACAACATAATTTACTTTATCTTCCATAGTTCAATACAGATCTACTCCCAACAGCCATTTCTATCTTGTGGATGCAGACAATAACGATTGACTCCAATATACAGGAATTCGGCTTTATACAACATTAAGGTGGAGTTGAAAAGGGGCTTTCGAAGTACTAATAGACTATTTTGTGCAATGAAATAACTAAATGTAGAACTAATATAACTAATAACTAAATTTAGAACTGATAAATTAATCATGTTACAGTGCTAAACTTGTATGTTTTGGTCTTCGGTAAATTGAGAGTCTAATTTATGTTCCCACTACTGTAAGCAAGGTAACCTGGTAGTAATAGAAAAGATAGACTGCAATATTTTGCATTAGGTAGCAACTCCTTTTTGTGGGGTGCTAGTATGATAAACCGGTTCTCTAGTGGATTCAGTTCTTCTGAAGAGCATATAGGCTTGGGGGAGGTATAATTTTACTTGTTGATAGCTCCAATAATTGAAGGCATGTGTGCCCCATGCAGATCTTATATCTTCCAGCATAAGTAAAAGAATATCTTTTAAAAGGATTACCAAGAGAACCTTCTGAAGTCCAGCTCTTAAAGGCCAAGTACAAACTAGGAGAAAACCAGGGTGAGTGATGGCGTGACGGCGGGGAGACAAGCTCGCTGCTCGTATGTTTTTTTGCCCAGTGACCAACTTTTAAATGTGAGTTTACTACTTTTTATCCAATAAATACATGTTACATTGCAGTATTGTGCTATGCACTTTCCTTCTCTCTCGTTGTACCTTCGCCTGCGTCTTCTGAGGGAGTCCCAGATACCGACCCCCCAACCTAAGTGAATGGATATGGGGTACATCGTACCCCTAACCATTCACCTGTAGGAAAAATGTCAAAGTTAATAAACACACCACACAAGGGTTTTTAAAATAATTTATTTTTCTGCTCCGGAGGCTCCCCCTGTCTTCTTTATTAGCTCTTCTACCAGGGGGAGCTTCTTCTTTGATGTCTTCGGGTGGGTGGGGGCCGCCGTCTGGTTCTCTTCCACCGCCGGGGGGGTCGCTTTTAAAAAAGCCCCCACCCCGGCGGGTTTCCTCCGGCGTCTTCGGCGGGGGGGCTTCTTCTTCCGCTATCCCGACGGGTCTTCTCCGCTATCCGGGGTGTCTTCTCAACTCTCCGGGGGTCTCCTTCTATGTTCGCCGCTCTCCGCTGTACGTCTATCTTCTTCATCCGTGCTGTGACGTATTCTTCTTCTTCCGGGCTGTGACGTCATCTTCTTCACTTCTCCAGATGTTGACACGCCGGCTCTTCTCGCTGAAATGGCAGGTGCGCTGCTTCCATCGGACCTATATAGGCCTCACAGTCCCATCATGCTCTGTACCTACCCATGTGATACCTACCCACGTGGGTAGGTATCACATGGGTAGGTACAGAGCATGATGGGACTGTGAGGCCTATATAGGTCCGATGAAAGCAGCGCACCTGCCATTTCAGCGAGAAGAGCCGGCGTGTCAACATCGGGAGAAGAGAAGAAGAGAAGACGTCACAGCACAGCGGCCTGAAGGGAGAAGTAGAAGTCGTCACAGAACAGCGGAAGAAGAGGAGAAGACGTCACAGAACAGCGGAAGAAGGAGAAGGCACCGGACAGCGGGAGGAAGAACCGGGGTGCGCCGAGTCAAGAGCGGAAAGCGGCGAACATAGAAGAAGACCCCCCGGAGCGGAGAAGACATCACAGAAGAGCGGTGAAGACCCCGGAGAGTAGGAGAAGACCCCCGGAAATTGGAAGAAGAAGCTCCCCCTGGTAAAAGAGCTAAAGAAGACAGGGGAAGCCTCCGGAGCAGACTAATAAAATATTTTAATACCCTGTGTTTTTTATTTGTGTTTTTACCACTTTTCCTCCAGGTGAATGGGTAGGGGTACGATGTACCCCATATCCATTCACTTAGGGTGGGGGGCCGGTATCTGGGGGCCCCCTAATTAAAGGGGGCTCCCAGATTCCGATAAGCCTCCCGCCCGCATACCCCGACAACCAACGGCCAGGGTTGTCGGGAAGGGGCCCTGTCCTCATCAACATGGGGACAGGGTGCTCTGGGGTGGGGGGGCCGCAGTGCGCCCCCCTGCCCCAGAGCACCCAACCCCCCCATGTTGAGGGCATGCAGCCTGGTACGGCTCAGGAGGGGGGGCGCTCGCTCTTCCCCACTCCTTTCCTGACCGGCCGGGTAGCGTGCTTTGGATACGGGTCTGGTATGGATTGTAGGGGGACCCCCTACGCCGTTTTTTCGGCGTAGGGGGGCTCTCCTTACAACCCATAACAGACCTAAGGGCCCGGTATGCTCCTGAGGGGGGAACCCATGCCGAATTTTTATTTAAAATCCGGTGGGGACTTCCCCCTCAGGATTCATAAAAAACGCCGCACACGTGTAGAATTGGCGGGAATCCAAGTCGGATCTCCCGTCGCTTCTATGACGCGCACGTTGGAATGTGCTGTCACTATTCCAGTGAGTGCGAGATGTCGGCGAGATCTCGGCACCATGTCGCCGAGAATCAGCGCGATGCTGTCATGCTAAAAACACAATATCACAAACACCTACTGTACATCATTTGGAGTTCATATTTTTGCTATCCGTGCTATAGCCGGGAGGTGAGCAGTTAGGGACCACAAGAGGTGTTTGCACTGAAGTTTTTGCCCTCAGCACGGAATTTTGGACTTTTGGGAGCACTATTTATAAGACTTTATTATTCTTTATTTTATTATATTTTTCACTTGATTTTTGATCTATGATCTTTTGCACTTTCATGTTTTCACCTGTTACTACCATATGGATTTTGAGTGGTTTTCAGGCTCACATTGAGTTTTTGTATTTGTTCAAGCATCTTTGATTTACTGTTCTGTTTTTGATCTGTTCACCACGCACTTAGTTTTAGTATCCATTTTTTATGATTCAGTCACTCACGTTGTATATTTTACACTATTTACCTCACAGCGCAGACACCACCATGTTCACATTTATTATAGATCTCATTTCAAAATTATACAGCCATTTAAGTTCCTTAAACTTTGTATTCCAGACCTGAAAGATTCTTTGCTCAAGGCACGGTAATGCCCCTCCGGATTTTATAGACAGACCAGGTAATGTAGTAGAAAAAATATATTTTATTATAAACATACAGTAAAAATGCATGAGCAAAAGAGTAGACATTACACGATAAAAAGTGTATATAACAGATAGCAAGTATACTCAAAATTACATTGATATGAAGCTCAGCTGCTCTGTAGACAATGTTGGGCTAGCAAGAACACATACTGCAAATGACGCCTGACATGTTTCGGACCTTGTAGGCCTTCTTCGAAAGGCTTATGTCACTTTTTGAAAGTCATGAGTATTAAGGATTAGCAAATCATCGCAAAAAACAACCAGGGGGCCAAAAGCTGTATTCCTACAGATCGATCACAAAACCGAGGGAAACCCCAGATGGCAGCCGGGTAAAGAGGAGCGGGCATAAACAGAGGGGCAGGAGAGTGAAGGGGCGGCACCTGTCCCAACTGCAAGGACCCCAGGCGTATGGAGTCTAACTCCTGACAAAAGCGATGGAGTCTGGATGTATGCTGTAGTAGCGTGCTGTGTGTGTTTGTCTCTGCCTTGTGTCCTGTAGTGTATCGTCCCACCACCACCATGGCAGGAGTTTGACTTGATACTCTGCCATCTGGGGTTTACCTCGGTTTTGCGCTCAATCTCTGGGAATACAGCCTTTGGACCCCTGGTTGTTTTCATCGGTAAAATGCTTATCATCAAAGTGGTTGTAAACCCTTAACAACCACTTTAACCTACAGGTATGCCTAGATTAGGGCTTACCTGTAGGTGCTTGAAATATCTCCCAGATCTGCACGGTCTAGGAGATATTTGCAAATCGCCATACGGCGTTTTCTTCTGCGCATGCGCCAAAGTTAGAAAGGGCACGCTGTGTCCTTTCTAACTTAGGTCATGCCATCAGTGGCGGCTCTTGCACGCATGCGCGGGAGTGACATCACGTGACTCCGGACACTCACAGAGCCAGAGTTTGTGGCCCCGGAAGGAAGAATGTGCCCCTCTCCAGGGTTTTTTATATTTTTCTATAGCACAAAATGTTAAATGTGAGGGGTCTTTGTTATATACTTGAGCAAAATGTTTACTAACGTTGTGTTTAGGGAAACCTTTTTTAATATTCTGAATGTGTTCCCTAATTCTCACCATGAGCGGTCTTTTTATTCTGCCTACATATTGCAGATTGCATGTACATTGCAGTATGTATACCACCCTGTAAGGAAAGGACGGAGTGTCAGGGAAATGTCCGTAGAAGAAGTACTGGCAATCTTGCCAGTAGAAGAAATGGCCATAGAAGAAGTACTGGCAATCTGGCCAGTAGAAGAAATGGCCATAGAAGAAGAACTGGCAATCTTGCCAGTAGAAGAAATGGGAGCCATAGGCTCATCATGTGACAGGAAGATCCTTCCTGATGCCTATTTAAAGAGAGCTCTGACGATCAGGCGGTGCTGACTGGTCTTCAGCAGTTCCCTGATTTCTTGACGCCTGTATTATCTACCAGATTCCTGTTACCGACCCAGCTTGCTTGACTCTCCCTCTGGACCAGGGGTGGGCAATTATTTTTTCGATGGGGCCACATGAAAAACTAAAAATATTTTGGAGGGCCGGGCCAAAAGGCTAAACTCAATACTGCATAAAATCAATTGTATTTCTTTATAAAAAGCAGTAAATATCATTGTTGGACAACTGGTACGAGTACTTGTTATAGTTAAACAATGAAAAAGTGAGGTTGCCTTACAAGAAATTTTTTTTAATTTATTAAACAAAATTTCCCAAAACAATGAACATTTTTCACTATTTGTGACTCATATTAGTGAAAATTTCCAGAGAGGATCAGAGACTGCGGACATGATACCAGAGAGGATCAGAGACTGCGCACATGATACCAGAGAGGATCAGAGACTGCGCACATGATACCAGAGAGGATCAGAGACTGCAGACATTGTCCCCATAAAGTCCTGCCAAACGACAATGTATGCCGTGTCATAAATTATGGTTTATGTATGTCTTATTGTCTTAGTGATTGATTCACATCACAACTTCATTGATAGCTTTTTTTTTTGTATGATTTTTAGTTTTGCTCATTACTGCCACACACGTGCAATGCATGGCTGCATGTGTGTGGCAGTGATGAGCAAAAGCAAAAATCATACAAAAAATAAGGGTATCAATTTCAAATCAATGAAGTTGTGATGTTAATCAATCACTAAGACATACATAAACCAGTGTGCCATCAATTGCTGCCAGTGTGCCATCAATTGCTGCCAGTGTGCCATCAATTGCTGTCAGTGTGCCACCAATTGCTGCCAGTGTGCCATCAATTGCTGCCAGTGTGCCATCAATTGCTGCCAGTGTGCCACCAGTGTGCCATCAATTGCTGCCAGTGTGCCATCAATTGCTGCCAGTGTGCCATCAATTGCTGCCAGTGTGCCACCAGTGTGCCATCAATTGCTGCCAGTGTGCCATCAATTGCTGCCAGTGTGTCATCAATTGCTGCCAGTGTGCCATCAATTGCTGCCAGTGTGCCACCAGTTGCTGCCAGTGTGCCATCAATTGCTGTCAGTGTGCCACCAGTGTGCCATCAATTGCTGCCAGTGTGCCATCAATTGCTTCCAGCAACCCCACAAGCAAGTACATGATGATGATGATGATGATGAAATCTCTGTCCTGTCAGTGTTTTGCTGCCTGCAGTCCTCGGCCGTCTCGGGTCTCCTACAGCAGCCTGTGCAGTGTGCACAGTGTGAAGTGAGGAGTCGGGACCGGGTCATTACTTGGCGGGAATTGGGGGACTTTTTTTAATTCGGGGACACTCACTCCACGTGGTGATGGGCGGCTGGGAATGCCGTCAGCGGGGGGCGGGAAATGGCTTCTTCTGCTGAATCAGCGGGGGGCGGGAAAGGAGGCGCGGCTAACACCCACGGGTTTCTTCGGCTGCACCAGCGGGGGGGCGGGAAAGAGGTGCGGCTAACACCCGCAATTCTTTCGGCTGCAAATTCAGACTTCAAATTCAGATTTCTAGCGATCCGCCTGGGGGCCGGATTAAAAGGTCCGCCGGGCCGTATACGGCCCGCGGGCCGTAGTTTGCCCACCTCTGCTCTGGACCCTGATTCCTCCTGAATACCTGGCTTCTGATCTCGGCTATCCATTTGACGTTGCTCCTGCTGTTCCTTGTGTACCTCGCTGCCTGCCTGTTATCAAACCTGGCTATCCTCTGAGCTCTGCATTCCGGAAGTTCCCGCTACTTGTTCACCGTGACTCTGCAAGTGGGTTGGAGTTCCTCTTAACTCCACCCTGCCTGGTGCCTGCTGCTCTACCAGTGTATTCTGTCTTCACCTCCACCTGACAGCACTCCAAGCAACACTCACAGGCTCTCATGTTCCTCCTAACCTGAACCGCCATCTGTCTTATCCTCAGAGGGGTTCTGGACTGGAGATACAAGGGAGGCCCACCTCATCACATCAGACACCTACCAGGTACGTGACACACCCCCTCTGTATGACAGCTGATAGAATTAGGGAACACATTCAGAATATTAAAAAAGGTTTCCCTAAACACAACGTTAGTAAACATTTCGCCCAAGTACATAACAAAGACCCCTCACATTTAACATTTTGGGCTATAGAAAAATATAAAAAACCCTGGAGAGGGGCACATTTGGTCAGGTCCATCAGCCAAAAAGAATCCAGATGGATATACACTTTACAGACAATGGTTCCTGATGGTATGAATGTAGAGTTTGACCTCAATTGTTTTTTAAATAATTATTTTTTTTACTTATCTTTTATTTTATTTTATCAAATAGAAAACAGGAAACTACACCTGATAATAGTACACATACAAACCAGAATACATATTCAATAAAATTCACCATACATCAGTTATAGATCTAGACAGTCATCACTCCTATTTCATTATTCTCTTATACTAATTCCCACTCCCCCCCCCCCCCCCCAACAACAAAAAAAACCCTCCCCCCTCTCCTTCCCCTTCTCCCTCCTCCCCCGAGATGTAGGACTTACAATCTTGAATTCTCTCCCTATCCACATATACCATATTTCCTCTCCTCTAGATGTCCTTTTCTCCTGAGCCAGCCTGCAAAGGAGGGAGGCCTCGGGTCCCTCCACCTCAGGGTGACTCCCCCCCTTGCCGCGTTAATCAGATGACACACTACCGACTTTTTAATTAATTTTATTCAATTTATTTTTAATACATTTTTATCCATCTTTAGATATCATTTAATCATGCTCTGACGATAATTTTAAATAATATTATTTTAAAAAGGTTTTTTAATCATTTTTAACAATTATTGTTATTGAGATATCTATTATTTATTACACTCTCTTTCTGCATATTATTGTACATAATTGGATTCCATAATTACCTTTTAATAATTAATGAATTATGCTATGATTTATGTATCTATGCTATTATTCAGATTATCGCAGGTTGATTTATCCATGTTATTTGTGATTTTTAAAAAAACTTGATTTTAGCAATGTAAGTCTATTAGCTAGTTGCCTATAATGCACTATGCTGTAGGGTTTAAAACGGTTGTTTTATAACCCAAATAATGGCATCATCACATAGTGGAGTCAAGTACTCCAGTACAATGGCCGCCGAGGCTACATTGACACACATTGCAGCTTTCACTATGTGTACACCCACCAACAAAATGGCCACTGCCTTAGACGGAGACGTTTACTCCGGCAAGATGGCCGCCGGGTCATTTCCTGTTTTCGGATATAAATTAAAGAATTCCTGGCCAATCAGGCACCTCTGATGAAGCCATGTGATGTGGCGTAACTAGTAAGGACCTGATGCACCAGGAAACACTAAGAACTGAACGCTGAATCGCTGTTTCACATTGCTTTTCAAACCTTTTTGTAAGTTTCTATGTTTTTATCAATTAAAAGTTCATGATTTACTTCACAATGGGATGTCTTTTTGCTTTATACTCTGGCACACACCGAGGAGACATCCTGTGAAACCATCCACAGTGACAGACAGCAGCTGGAGACCCACGCAGTGGAACCATCCCTGGATATATTTACATCCATACAAGCTGTTACATACCTGCCATAAGGTAAGCGCTCTGTGAGCACAACTTATAGAAGAGTCACACAAGAAGACTGTGAAGACACCTTTGTGTGTTTGATACCTGTCTACACAAGGACATTCATTATCCACTTTTTGGGACTTTTTTGTCTTACTATTCATCTCATGCATTTTTTCACATTGCTACACTTTGTACATATATATATATATATATATATATATATATATATATATATATATATATATATATATATATATATATTTCTTGTATATATTTTTTGCCATAATACATTTTTGTAATTTTTTGTCATTTGACCACTAGTTTATACATCACTTTTAGTATCATTTATTCATCCATTATTGATCTATTCAATTTATGCGCTGATCATTTTTTATCACACCCACTTGAGGTATATAATTATTTATTTACTTATTCAGATTAAGCAGCATTTTTGTTTTTTTACCTTCATCTTTTATACAGTAGGTGTTTGTGATATTGTGTTTTTAGCACGACAGCATCGCGCTGATTCTCGGCGACATGGTGTCGAGATCTCGCCGACATCGCACTCACTGGAATAGTGACAGCACATCCCAGCAAGCGCGTCATAGAAGCGACGGAAGATCCGACTTGGATTCCCGCCAATTCTACACGTGTGCGGCGTTTGTTATGAATCCTGAGGGGGAAGTCCCCGCCGGATTTTAAATAAAAATCCGGCATGGGTTCCCCCCTCAGGAGCATACCGGGCCCTTAGGTCTGTTATGGGTTGTAAGGAGAGCCCCCCTACGCCGAAAAAAACGGCGTAGGGGGTCCCCCTACAATCCATACCAGACCCGTATCCAAAGCACGCTACCCGGCCAGCCAGGAAAGGAGTGGGGACGAGCGAGCGCCCCCCCCCTCCTGAGCCGTACCAGGCTGCATGCCCTCAACATGGGGGGGGTTGGGTGCTCTGGGGCAGGGGGGCGCACTGCGGCCCCCCCACCTCAGAGCACCCTGTCCCCATGTTGATGAGGACAGGGCCCCTTCCCGACAACCCTGGCCGTTGGTTGTCGGAGTATGCGGGCGGGAGGCTTATCGGAATCTGGGAGCCCCCTTTAATAAGGGGGCCCCCATATACCGGCCCCCCACCCTAAGTGAATGAGTATGGGGTACATCGTACCCCTACCCATTCACCTGCAAGAAAAGTGGTAAAAACACAAATAAACCACACAGGGTATTAAAATATTTTATTAGTCTGCTCCGGAGGCCTCCCCTGTCTTCTTTATTAGCTCTTTTACCAGGGGAAGCTTCTTCTTTGACGTCTTCGGGTGGGTGGGGGCCGCCGTCTGGTTCTCTTCCACCGCCGGGGGGGGTCGCTTTTAAAAAAGCCCCCACCCCCCGGCGGGTTTCCTCCGGCGTCTTCGGCGGGGGGGCTTCTTCTTCCGCTATCCCGACGCTATCCGGGGGGTCTTCTCAACTCTCCGGGGGTCTCCTTCTGTCTTCGCCGCTCTCCGCTGTTGACTCGGCGCACCCCGGTTCTTCGTCTCGCTGTCCGGTGTCTTCTTCCGTGCTGTACGTCTTCTCCTTCCGTGCTGTGATGAGTTCTTCTTCTGTGCTGTGACGTCATGTTCTTCACTTCTCTCCTTCTCCCGATGTTGACACGTCGCCTTTCCTCTCTGCAATGACGGGTGCGCGGGTGCATCGGACCTATATAGGCCTCACAATCCCATCATGCTCTGTACCTACCCATGTGATACCTACCCACGTGGTAGGTATCACATGGGTAGGTACAGAGCATGATGGGACTGTGAGGCCTATATAGGTCCGATGCAAGGCGCGCATCAGTCATTTCAGCGAGAAGAGCCGGCGTGTCAACATCGGGAGAAGAAGAGAAGTGAAGAACATGACTTCACAGCACGGAAGAAGAACTCATCACAGCACGGAAGGAGAAGACGTACAGCACGGAAGAAGACACCGGACAGCGAGACGAAGAACCGGGGTGCGCCGAGTCAACAGCGGAGAGCGGCGAAGACAGAAGGAGACCCCCGGAGAGTTGAGAAGACCCCCCGGATAGCGGAGAAGACCCGTCGGGATAGCGGAAGAAGAAGCCCCCCCGCCGAAGACGCCGGAGGAAACCCGCCGGGGGGTGGGGGCTTTTTTAAACGCGACCCCCCCCCCCCGGCGGTGGAAGAGAACCAGACGGCGGCCCCCACCCACCCGAAGACGTCAAAGAAGAAGCTTCCCCTGGTAAAAGAGCTAATAAAGAAGACAGGGGAGGACTCCGGAGCAGACTAATAAAATATTTTAATACCCTGTGTGGTTTATTTGTGTTTTTACCACTTTTCTTGCAGGTGAATGGGTAGGGGTACGATGTACCCCATACTCATTCACTTAGGGTGGGGGGCCGGTATCTGGGGGCCCCCTTATTAAAGGGGGCTCCCAGATTCCGATAAGCCTCCCGCCCGCATACCCCGACAACCAACGGCCAGGGTTGTCGGGAAGGGGCCCTGTCCTCATCAACATGGGGACAGGGTGCTCTGAGGTGGGGGGGCCGCAGTGCGCCCCCCTGCCCCAGAGCACCCAACCCCCCCCCCATGTTGAGGGCATGCAGCCTGGTACGGCTCAGGAGGGGGGGGGGCGCTCGCTCGTCCCCACTCCCTTCCTGGCTGGCCGGATAGCGTGCTTTGGATACGGGTCTGGTATGGATTGTAGGGGGACCCCCTACGCCGTTTTTTTCGGCGTAGGGGGGCTCTCCTTACAACCCATAACAGACCTAAGGGCCCGGTATGCTCCTGAGGGGGGAACCCATGCCGAATTTTTATTTAAAATCCGGCGGGGACTTCCCCCTCAGGATTCATAACAAACGCCGCACACGTGTAGAATTGGCGGGAATCCAAGTCGGATCTCCCGTCGCTTCTATGACGGCTCTGTCTCCATCGCGGCAAGCCAGCTCGGCGCTGGCTCCCGCGATGGGGCTCGTAGGTGCTCAATCTCGCCGAGAAAGAGAGCGAGATTGACACAAAATCGGGTTCACCTACTGTATTTGTGTGGTGGCGCTTTTTACTTTTTTTCTCACTTTAACACATACACTCCTGCAGCCATCATGAATGTGTTCACCTTTATGGATCACAGGAGAACATTAACTTAGATGAGGTATTTAATATAGACAATAAATCTAGAGATACAGACCTAGAAGGTCTAGTCAGAAAGTTGGGACACAATTTAGAAAGGAAAGTCAACCTTCAGAGGCTGTGGGCGGAGCCTAGCGGGTAGGCAATGCTGAGCTAGAGCTCCGCTCCGTGACAGAGATTGACCCGCAAATAACGGTGGAACACCGTGGGCATAACCACCCAGAATACTGGGCAAAGCTTCAGGAAGTGTGAGAGAACATTTTTATACGCTATGGTGCTGAAAGGAATGAGAGGAAAGGGGAAATTGCTTCACAGCAGCGGCGCGCAGCATCCCCAGTCTCCTCAGCATCTCAAAATCACCTCAGAGAGAAAGGCGCCAGCCCCCTCTGAGGGATTCACCTCAGTGAAGCAGAAAAAGGCCAGCGTTAAAAGCGCAAAACAAATGGCTTCTCTCAATACTACTGTCTCAGACAGTGAGGAGGATGACAATGTGACAAACCCCACAGCAATATGTCACAGCACAGCGGTACCCACAAGTCTCCTGAGGCAATTTGAAAAGATGCTGCACAAGGCGCTCCAGACCACTTCAGATCAGATAACAAATAGCCTGACTAAAGAAATTAGGGAGCTTGGGGGCAGAACAGAAGTACTTGAGACTAAAATGGATGATTTAGAAGCTTACACTCAGGACTGTGTATCTGAAATTGACACCTTAAAAGAGGAAAACTTGATATTGCAAAATAGATTGGAGGAATTCGAAAACAGAGCCAGGAGATCAAATTTGAGGTTCAGGGGACTACCGGAATCTATCATTGACCTAAATGGTACAATGTTGGCACTGTGTCAGGAAATATTACCTGGGATACCAGCTGACAGGTTGGAAATGGACAGAGTTCACCGAGCACTAACGTCCAGGAAGGCTGATGGTCCCCCTAGGGACATCACAGCTAAATTTCATTTCTATCGAACAAAGGAGCTGATTCTGCAGACCACCAGAGAGAAGAGCAAGCTAACTTTTCAGGGGAATGAATATCAAATCTTTGCGGACATTTCGCAAATGACAATCAACAAAAGGAGAGAAATTAGACCCCTCCTATACCAATTGCAGCAACGCCAAATCAAATATCAATGGGGCTTCCCTTTCTCCCTGCGATTCACCTGTCAAGGCACAAAAATTGTGTGTAGAACACCAGCTCAGCTTCAACAGGCCCTGCTGGACTTCAAAATAATTGACAGACCTCTGTCGGCAACTGCAGCCCACAGAAGATCAGCTTCCACTTCGCCACGGGACAACTCGCCGCTTCAGAACCACAACAATGGCATCCAGCAATTACATAAAAGGCAGATTTGTGGAACAAGCACAGGAGCAAGAAGACACGATGGACTGAGATCTGCAAGCAAATCAGTCTTACCCACCTTTAGACTTCTAGTCTTTCACCCAAACCTTGGTTGTATGACTCAATGAGTTTACAAGTTTAAGTAGAAGTTCATGAGTTTCTAAGTTAGCAAATTTATTAGAGCAGAAGCTCCTTATTATCATTTTTAATTGAGTTTTCCCTGCTTTCCCTTTTCTCTTTATTATCAATCTCCCCAGACTTTCCAGGCTCAGGGGCTATATATCTTGCCTCATATTCACTCAGCAACTCCTAATCCCTTCGCCGCGTGACTGGCACACTACCCCACCTACTGGGTGGTCAAGCCACCCTGGTACCCTAGATGTACCTAAAGCAATTCTCCATCATCCTTTTTCCACAACACTTTGCATACCAACAGTAAATGGGAATGCCGGCACTTAGGTCATTCTTCACAATAGGCCGTCTGTTCGATAGCATCAGTCCATCGCCCCAACCATAATGTTTCGGATGTAGGATTCCTCCAGTACCCTTTATTCAAACACAGACACTTCTTGATGCTCCCCTTTATCACCTTATCACCTTGACTTTGTCATGATCGTTACTGTGCCAAACAGACAGCGAGGCGTGGTCACGCCCCAGTTGGCTCTGAGTGGAATTGAACCCAGGGCCTCTTCGTTGCTAGTCCAGGTCTTTGCCTCTGAGCCACTGCTCAGCGATATTCTTCCTGCTGTCCGTCGGAGCCTGGTTCTGAACTTGTGCTACTTTGGACCAATCAGTGGCCTGAGCGGCCTATTTAAGCCAGCCCCTTCCTCCTTGCAAATTGCTGGTTCGTTGTCAGTGTTTGAAGTATTTGCTACTGGAAACCTTATCTGTGGATATCCTGTTTTACCTGACCTTTGGCTTGCTCTCTGGATTGCTGCTCTCCTCAACCCTGTGACCCCGGCTTGAACTTTGGACTATCTGACTTCTCAACCCCTTGACCTCGGCTTGTTCTCTGGATTATTCTTCAGCCTTGTCCCTGTTTGAGCACCTTCTGTTTGGACTATTTCCTGTGTGCTTCTGAACAGCCTCCAGTGAGCTTCGGCTATCCAGTTCCCGGTCAACTTTGGATTCCCTCCTGCCACTGGACCCGGTGCCTCTTGGTGCGTCCTTCCCTCTGTCTCAAACTCCAGCGGGTGGATCGCATCGAGTCGCAAAGGTGAGCCGCCCTTGGCATCTCGGCCTCGGTAAGTAACGTTCCTGACATTACGAACCAGCCAGATGTCTGAGGCCGACAGGGCACGCTCACCCTTTGAAGCCCGGTGTCAACAGGTGTCGGTATTGACTGATGCCGTTCAAAAACTGCAAGAAGGTAAGCCCTTACATGATGGACTGACTAATAACGTGGAGTCCGCAGACTTGTACAAAATGCTCACCTCCCTGGCTCTGCAAGTCTCCAGCCTGAACCATACCATTCTGGAACTACAGCAAGAAGTTCAAATATTTAAAGGGACAGCACGCCCAGCCCCGGAACCAGCATATTCTGAGCCATTTGTTGTCATGCCAGAGAAATTTGATGGTAGCCGTGCATCCTTCTTGTGTTTTAAAACTGATTGTGAGCTGTTGTTTACCCTTAAACCTAGGACCTATGCCACGGACTATGTTAAGGTTCGTGCTTCCATCAACTTACTAACAGGGCAAATCAAATCTTGGGCTCATCTGCTGTTGCAGGAAGAAAGTCCAGTCTTGGACAGCTGGGAGACGTTCATGTCTGCTCTGGACTCATACATTCCTGTCTCCAAGAGGACCAGCGCTCCCAGGTCTGCTCTCAGTTCACGTGGCCTACGTGTATCTAGGGACAGGAAGCCCCAGTACGGATATGACATCAAGCCAGTCCAGCGTGTGCCAAGTTATGAAGCTCTGTATGTGCCCAGCCATGAAGCTCCCCCACCACAAAGTCTTGACATTCCTGTGGGCGCACACACACCTACCTTGGAGGATGAGGAACCCATGCAAATTGGGGTCATCCGGTCCAGCCTATCTAAGACCGAAAGAGAGCGGAGGAGAGGCTTTGGACTCTGTTTTTATTGTGGTGCTAGCGGGCACTTAATATCTCTCTGCCCAACTCGCCCACCTCGGCCAAAGGTTCTTCAGGTGGGTACTATTGGGAGTTTTTTCTCTACCTCAGAATCTGTACCTACCTTCCCAGTTGAAGTTCTGGCTCCAGTGTCTCCAGTTCCAGTTCCTGTGTCCCCAGTTCCTGTGTCTCCAGTTCCAGTTCCTGTGTCCCCAGTTCCTGTGTCCCCAGTTCCTGTGTCCCCAGTTCCTGTGTCTCCAGTTCCAGTTCCTGTGTCCCCAGTTCCTGTGTCCCCAGTTCCTGTGTCTCCAGTTGAAGTTCCTGTGTCTCCAGTTCCTGTGGCTCCAGCGTCTTCTGTTCCAGTTCCAGTGTCCCCAGTTCCAGTTCATGTGTCCTCAGTTCCTGTGTCCCCAGTTCCTGTGTCTCCAGTTGAAGTTCCTGTGTCTCCAGTTCCTGTGGCTCCAGCGTCTTCTGTTCCAGTTCCAGTGTCCCCAGTTCCAGTTCCTGTGTCTTCAGTTCCTGTGTCCCCAGTTCCAGTTCCTGTGTCTTCAGTTCCGGTGTCCCCAGTTGAAGTTCCAGATCATGTGTCCCCATGTGAAGTTCTTCCACCTGACTGTGCATATGCCTCAAATCGTACTATGATCCATAAGCAGGATCTAGTAGTGTTTGAACGAGCTTTGCAAGCGGTGAGTGCACCCCCTACCAGAACTTCAAAAGCAACGAAGTCCAAAAAGAAAAAGAAAAAGTCTTCGGACTCTGTCGTTGGTGCTTTGTTTCCCCATGGGTTGGATGAGAACTGTGTGTATGGCATGGATGCCTATGGCAACATATCTCTCCTGTCGGACGATGTGTTTGGCTACTCTAGTGAAGAGGGTGGTTTGGGCCTTAAAGACAGTGCCTATGAGGAAGCTCCTTTAAAAGCCCGGAGGGCGTTTCTAAGGGGGTGGGAACTGTCATGATCGTTACTGTGCCAAACAGACAGCGAGGCGTGGTCACGCCCCAGTTGGCTCTGGGTGGAATTGAACCCAGGGCCTCTTCGTTGCTAGTCCAGGTCTTTGCCTCTGAGCCACTGCTCAGTGATATTCTTCCTGCTGTCCGTCGGAGCCTGGTTCTGAACTTGTGCTACTTTGGACCAATCAGTGGCCTGAGCGGCCTATTTAAGCCAGCCCCTTCCTCCTTGCAAATTGCTGGTTCGTTGTCAGTGTTTGAAGTATTTGCTACTGGAAACCTTATCTGTGGATATCCTGTTTTACCTGACCTTTGGCTTGCTCTCTGGATTGCTGCTCTCCTCAACCCTGTGACCCCGGCTTGAACTTTGGACTATCTGACTTCTCAACCCCTTGACCTCGGCTTGTTCTCTGGATTATTCTTCAGCCTTGTCCCTGTTTGAGCACCTTCTGTTTGGACTATTTCCTGTGTGCTTCTGAACAGCCTCCAGTGAGCTTCGGCTATCCAGTTCCCGGTCCACCTTGGATTCCCTCCTGCCACTGGACCCGGTGCCTCTTGGTGCGTCCTTCCCTCTGTCTCAAACTCCAGCGGGTGGATCACATCGAGTCGCAAAGGTGAGCCGCCCTTGGCATCTCGGCCTCGGTAAGTAACGTTCCTGACAGACTTGCAAATTACCCTCCATAGATAGACTAGTAGCCCCTACTTTTCCACGGAATCTCCTATAACGTTGCACTCACGGTTTCCATTAGGGATGCTTACCGGAAATTTTTAGGACGCGGGTCTCCCTCGATCGGATCCCACATGCGCCACACACGGCTCCCCTCTGACCCCCGCAGTTATTTGCGAGGGTCTGACGTGGGCCCAATTCTCCCTGACCGGGCACCTCCCCCCCGTTCACGGACCAGACTTACATGTTTGTTCTACGTATTGATGCACATATGTTTATTTTATTTTAATGTGCTGTCTTTTTCTTTGGAAATTTTCGTTTTTAGGTCTCCCCCCTCCCCCCCCCCTTATCCTCAGTCTGCATGGATTAGATCGGGAGATCGATGTACAGGACACCAAGGTAAGAACACTGAGATGGTTTGGCTATCATGGCTCCTTTGAATGTATTAACCTTAAATGTACAGGGCCTCAACATACCACAAAAACGGGTTAAGGCGTTTAGACACTTCCAAGCTAAGAAAGCACATATCATATGTTTACAGGAGACGCACTTCACTCCCAGTACGACCCCTAAATTCTTTCATGCCTCCTATCCACAGGTCTTTACCGCATCAGCTAGTTCCAAAAAAAGGGGCACCCTCATAGCCTTTCATAGATCAACGCCATTCACAATTAAGTCTGAAATCATAGACCCTGAAGGTCGTTACAACATCCTGACTGGCCACATCTTGGATGAGGCGGTAACAATTGTATCGTATTATGCCCCAAATTTAAATCCCTTGCCATTCATGTCGCATCTGCTGCAAGTGATAAACTCGCATAAATTCGGATCCCTAATCATTTGTGGGGACACTAATCATGTCCTTCTCCCTTTTTTGGATAAAACACCCTTCTCCCCCGCGAAACAAGTCAAAAGAACCCTATCCACCTTGCTGGCTAAATATAATTTAGTGGACTCCTGGAGGGAAACAAACCCCACTAAACGCAAGTACACGTACTATTCGAGCCCCCATAAGTCTTCCAGCCGCATAGACCATATACTCCTGACGATAGGCATGCTGCCGGAGGTGTTGGATTCCGACATCGTGCCTATTCCATGGTCGGATCATAACGCGGTTCTCACTACATTAGCCTCCATAATCCCCAAAAAACAGGACCCAACATGGTATCTACCAGACAAAATTCTCAAACACCCCATGTACAGGACTATAGTTGAGCAAGAGTTAAGTGAATATATAACATTAAATAAGACCCCTGACGTCTCCCCGTTAACTCTTTGGGAAGCCCACAAGCCAGTGCTAAGAGGGAAAATACAGAAGCACGCTGGGACTTTTAAAAGAGAACGAAAGCAACTTTCCTATAAATTAGAAAAAGAACACGATTTGGCCTTTGAGGCCTTCCAATTCGATCATTCACCTAAAGCAAAAGCCCGACTAGATAAAGCTCGTACGGAATATGACCTATTCCTCTCGGACTCGGCGGACAGGGCGATACTCCGGACCAAGCACTTTTTTTACAAAAACGCAAATAAATCAGGAACTCTTCTTGCGAAGTCGCTCAACTCCATTAACAAAGCATATAAGCCTATCCAACTTAAAACGGCAAACGGTATAATTTCTAGCAACCCAGTCAAAATAGTACAAAAATTCAGCTCTCACCTTAAAAAACTGTACGCAGAAACCAACACATTTAGCAAACAGGACACGGAAGACTTCTTTTCTGATTTACATTTGCCACAACTAAACACGTCTCAAAGTGCTCTAATGGATGAACCGATCATGCAAGAAGACGTCCTACAGGCTGTCGCTGAACTAAAATTAAATAAAAGACCGGGTCCGGACGGGTTCACTGCCCGTTATTATAGATCATACAAAGACCTACTTTCTCCCATGATGGTGGAAGCCTTTAATGATCTACTGAATCGGAGGTCCTTCAGACAAGAGTCTCTCACGGCCACTATCTGCATGATTCCCAAACCGCACTCCGATTCCACCTGCTGCGACAATTACCACCCTATATCCATGTTAAACACAGACGTAAAATTACTAGGTAAGATCTTAGCCAATAGATTGAACAAAATCATAGGAACCCTGATACACCGTGACCAAGTGGGCTTCATGCCCAATAGGCAGGCAGGGGACAATATCAGAAGGGCATGCTTACTGGCAAATATAGCTAAAAAGAGGAAAATTCCAGCCTGCTTTCTTTCCCTAGACGTCAGGCAGGCCTTCGACTCAGTCTCATGGTCATATATGGAATTTACGCTGAAGAAATGGGGCTTTGGCCCCAACTTTACAAATTGGGTCCTGCAATTATACCAGAACCCTAGAGCGTACATGAAATATGCGGGCTACAAATCTGAAACCTTTAATATACAGAGGGGAACCAGACAAGGCTGCCCACTTTCCCCATTATTATTCGCCCTCCTGATAGAACCCTTAGCCCAAAAGATTAGAGTGGATCCTAAAGTACTCGGTATCGAGTTGGGCGGCGATACTCACAAACTTTGCCTCTATGCTGACGATATATTGTTGTTCCTCTCCTCTCCACAAGTAACGGGTCCAAACTTACTCCCAATCTTACACCAATTTGCGTCCATATCAGGCTTGGCAATAAACCCCAGGAAATGCTCGGCATTGAACATTTCTCTTTCTAGTATGGAACTGTTGGCAGCAAAAGTGGGCCTCCCTTTTGAGTGGCCAACTAGAAGCATTTCATACCTGGGAATACATTTGACTGCAGACATTTCAGATCTCTATGCGCATAACTATCCAGTCCTCCTGAAACATTTGACGACTTTATTAAAATCCTGGGCCCTACTCCCTCTTTCCTGGTTTGGAAGAATCGCGGCTGTGAAAATGACCTTACTACCCAATCTCCTATACCTTTATAGAGTGCTCCCTATATCCATACCGGCTCACTACTTCAGGATAATACAAAGGAGAGTTTCATCCTTCGTATGGGGTTCCTCCAGGCCAAGGATCAAACCACAAATATTACACCGCCCAAAGTCAGCAGGAGGGCTAGGTTATCCTAGCTTCGTAAATTATTACCGAGCAGCACAAATGGCCACAATAGTCAAATACCATGCTAAGCAAGAGGCACCATTATGGGTGTCTATCGAGGCGATGGAATGCGACCCAATTTCAATTTCGAACCTATTGTGGATCACCCCTAAACAAAGAAAGCACATAACTAATCCCATCATGAAACACTCACTTTCCCTGTGGGACAAAATTAAAAATAAACACCGCTTGATGTCTCCTTCAGCCCCCCTGCTGTCTTTTATTAAAAACCCTGCTTTTTACCCAGCCTGGGTCTATCCTAACTCCTTTAAGGAATGGACGGATCGAGGCTGCATACGAAAATATCAATTCTTCGACTCAACAGTAGTGACCCCTTTCCCAACCTTAAACAAAACTCATGGCATACCCCCGAAGGAAATTTTTCGATACCTCCAGATAAAAAACTTCTTTCAACCCTCAGCCGACACAACAATAGGGTCAAACCAATTATCCGCCTTTGAAACTATTTGTAACGGTAATCCTCATGCCAGAAAAGTAATTTCTATCTTATACTCTCAGCTACTCACGCACCCGAGGTCAGGGAAGTTGGCTTACATGAGTAAATGGGAAGATGATTTAGGAATTGAACTGGCACAAACGGAATGGGATCAAATATGGAACAATACCAAAACGGTATCCACTAATATAATAGCAGCAGAAACAAACTACAAAGTACTCTCCAGATGGTACTTAGTCCCGACCAGGGTGGCAAAATTCTCGCAGACATATTCTGATTTATGCTTTAGAGAATGCTCAGACAAAGGAACCTACTTCCATACCTGGTGGTCGTGTCCAAAAGTGCACGAGTTTTGGCTGGAAATTTTCAAATTAATCAAAGTCCTCACAAATAAAACAATCCCCATGGACCCCAAAATTGCCCTGCTCAACTTTAAGCCAGACGGTATTTCACATGCTCGATTCACTTTGACAAGGCAGCTTTTAACAGCAGCAAAACAAACCATTGCGAAAGCTTGGAAGTCCCCAAATGTGAATCTAAACGAAACTATCAACAGAATGAACACAGCTATGATATACGCCAAGATAACTGCGATAGAGATGGACACGATCGCCAGGTTTGAGGATACATGGAAGCCCTGGTTGGAATATGTCACGAAAAAAACGTTTAACGGTGATGTTTTGATGCCATGGTAGCCCAGCCATTACACAGGTATCCTGTCAGAAACTTCTGCTCTACTGAAATGTCCCCGATCTAGTCCTGCAGACTCCCTGACCCCACCCTTCCCTCTCCTTCCTCCCCCTTTCAGTTCTCCTTCTCCTTTTTATTTTATTTACTTATTTGTTTTCTGTTACTTACATTACTTTCGAATGTGTTTCACCTTATTGTGTAGTCTTTCTCATAGCACTAAGTACCTAAATAATAAGCCATACCCCTTTGATCGACCTGAGGCTTTGGTCAAGATGGAAGTTCCATGAGACGCATAGAACCGAACCACAAAGACTAGCAACAATTGCTAACAATAACCAGAACGTTTTTGGACAATAAACTGTACTGTTTGTTACCTCTTGATCCCTGTTTAGTTAATAGTTAAGCCATTGATGCTAGAGAAATGTAATGAGCTAAGTAAAGACACCACTCTTTATTAGTTAATTCACTTGTAAAAGCAGGACTTTCTTTTCGCCTAAGGTCGATTTTGTTTGATAACATGCTTGTACAAATGTCAACTACACAATAAAGATCTTTTGACAAGGAAAGTCAACCTTTGGTGGGACATCATTTGACAGATACATTAGGGAACAAATTGTTCCCAGAAGGCTCAGATGGGATGTCCCACCTGATGATGGACTAACTGACAAGGACTCTATGGATGAATGGTTCCAATTCTTCAATGGCAAAAGTTTGGAGGCACTGCATTTCCTCCTGAAACGCAAACAAAAGAAAATGAGAATAGTAGATAAAATAACAAAAACCAAACTGGAACCCTACAAAGAGTCCTCTGAGTTTAACACACTGGCTTCCAAACTCAATAAGGATTTGGTAACCAAAGATCTAGAAACACAACAGAGGAAAATGAAAAAGCACCAATGAGACATTGCGGACTACAAATCAGATCAAGTTTTTAAATGGCAAACGAAGATTGAAAAACCTCAACCCTTATCCAGATACTCCACTCCGGAAAGAAAGGTCAGAATATTAGAACCCCCACAGATCAACAACACCATGAATTGGGAACAATACAGTACATGGGGAGTCAGAGACCCCAACAGGAGTATACGGGGTACCAGAGACCCCAACAGGAGTACAGAGGAAATAGAACACAGGGACATCAAACTCAGAGAAAGCTCAAGAAAAAAACTTACAAAAAACAATACAAAAAAACATACAATAATAGAAGAAATTCAGAAAGAGAATATGGAGATAATAGAGGACAACAGCAATATTATGAACAACACAGAAGGCACGAAAGAAGCCCTCCACCTCTTCCGCTCCACAATAGATACGAACCTATACGAAACTATCAGGAACAATATCCATACTACTATCAAAATCACTATGACCAGCCTACACAAAGACCTTTTTTAGACAGAGAGAGGAGGGACCACACCCCCAGAAGAGATTACAGAGACCATCCTCGATCACCCGGTTGGAGGAATCAAGAACAACCAAGATCACTGAGAAGGAGAACCCTGGAACCAAGAAGGAGAACCCCAGAACCCAGAGTGAGAACCACACCTGAAAAGAAGAGGGGATGTAAAGCGGGAAAGAGAACCCAAAAGAAAAAGACAGCGAATAACAGGGGAGGGTATATTCAATATCAGTGGCTTACCTCTCACCACTGAAGAAATTGTGGTTCTAGATAATGATCTCAAATATGCCCCAGCAAAAAGCCTTAACAAATTCGACACATTTATAGGAATCCAGAAATATATCAGGAAGATTAATATCAAAAAGTATTTTTTAGGTAACCCTATCCATACTACTGTCACTAAACCGAATACTACTTACTCAGTCCAACACAGCAATTTACGTAATAATTCTGTGTTCAACCCACAAGTACATGACAATCATTTTATTGATGTTTTTAAGACTAGTATTACAAGACCTTGACTCAATTACAATTAAAAAAGCTACTAACCCGATACATATCCAGAAAGGAATCCAGTCTTTAACGAAACGCTTGGATATTGTAATCCGCCCAGCCGACAAAGGCGGGGGAGTAGTTATACAATCCAAGGAGCAATACAAGACCAAAATAAATAGACAACTGGAGGATGTTGATATGTACACTCAATTATTAGGAAACCCCTTAAACCAATACAAGAAGGAATTGGAAAAATGTATCCATTTAGGAGTGAAGTACTAAACAAAGAATCTCAATAACTTATCCCAGAAATGTGCAGAACACCCATCATCTATACGGTTCTGAAACTACACAACGATAAAATGAACCCTCCAGGAAGACCCATAGTCAATGGAATCGAATCTTTGACAGCAAGGTTGGGAGAATACCTGGACAATTTCATACAACCGGCGGTACAACAAACAAGAGCGTATCTGAAGGACACTAAACATGTGTTGCAATTACTAGAGGACACACCGGTATTAAAAGGAAGAACTCTATTAGCCACAGCGGATGTATCGTCCTTATACACTATAGTGAAGCATCACCTGGCCTGTAGTGCCACCAAGTGGCTATTAAGAGAATACAGCACTCTGATGTGTAAACAGAGAACATTTCTTATTAAGTGCATCGAATTCTGCCTGAAGTACAACTATTTTTGGCATGATCAAGCAGGAATTGGTTGTAGAGTCTTTAGATAAGGTGGGTGGGGGGAGGAGGGGGGGTTAGGTAGGGGGGTTGCCTATTTATTTTTTTGGGGGGGGTTTGCGGGTGCTCTTCCCTCCCGAAGCCCCTGGTCCTCCTCTGCCCTTCCTCTTCGGACTGTGCGGTTCTTTCAGCCTTCCATTCTAGATTTGCTTAGTTCTTGAATGGTATAAACTAGAGTAAGAGATAATGGAAACTCTGAAAATTATGTCACTTAATGCTAGGGGACTGAACATCCCTGAAAAGCGTTGAATGTTAGTACAGGACCTTAAGCGAGACCAGGTGGACATTGCGTTCATCCAAGAAACTCACTTTAGGGGAAAAAACTACTTAAGAGCGGAGATTACTCAATGGTATACCACGCAACTAACCCAGAAGCCAAGTCTAAAGGGGTATCTATTATGATTTCAAATAGAGGTGCGTGGGACTTCAGGGAGGTTTTGGCAGATGCAGGAGGAAGATATCTGTTTATTAAAGGAACATATGGAGGGGTCATGACAACATTGGCAACTTATTATGCCCCGAATGCCCAACAAGATATTTTCTTTAAGAAAATGTTGGGTAGACTTATGGATTTTTCGATGGGGCACTTAATTCTGGGGGGAGAAGCGAATGTCCCATTGATACCTAGTGACGATACCTACGTGGGGACATCATCAACACCACCTAAAGTAAGAAAAGGAATCTCAAAGTCAATGTTGGAAGCAAAGGTAGAAGATATATGGAGGGTACAACATCCGAAGGAAAAAGACTTCTCTTATTTCTCCAACCCCCATAGGTTATATTCACGAATTGATATCTTTTTAATTCCACATAAACAACTACATTTGGTTAAAGAGACCTCGATCGGTATAATTACCTGGTCTGACCACGCACCAATTTTTTTTAAATACAAATTAGTAGAGAGGAAATGCTCAACACCAACAACTTGGAAACTTAATGAGAGTCTCCTTCAAGATCCTGTGGTACTGGAGGACATTCAGAAAGAACTGACCTTTTTTTTCAAATAAACAATAACTTAGAAAGTACAAAGGGGATAATTTGGGAAACACACAAAGCTGTTATTCGAGGCATATTGATTAAGCATGGTTCAAGAATCAAGAAGGTGAGAGGGGCTAAATTAACAGAACTCTTAGCAAAGATCCACATTTTAGAGGCAAAACATAAACACGCTCAGACAACTGAAGTAGAACAAGAACTATTTAAAACAAGGAACCAAGTGACAAAATTGGCACTGCAGATTGGCCATAAATGTAATTATGAATCAGGGAACAAATGTGGCAGACAGTTGGCCAGAGCATTAAAGGAAATACAAACAAGGACATATATACCTTCAGTTAAGAACAACAATGGAATAGAGGTGCAATTACCAGATCAAATTGTAGAAACTTTTGGTGATTTCTATTCCTCACTTTATAATTTGGACTTGGAGATACCAGACAGAGCAGAAATGGAGCAATATCTAGCACTAAGTGAAATGCCGTGCTTGCCAGCATCTGCCAGTGAGGATCTGGAATCACCAATAACACTAGAGAAAGTAAGAAATGCAATACATTTTATGAAAAATGGGAAGGCACCAGGCCCAGACGGCTTTACAGCTCAGTATTATAAGTCACTTAGTTCGGAATTAATACCTTTCTTAGTTAAAATGTTCAATGAAATGGGGGATAATAATACATTTTTTCACCCTGAAACAGTAAAGGCCATAATAGCAGTGATTTCAAAAGAGGGCAAAGATCCGAAGCAATGTGGCAGCTATAGGCCAATCTCATTGTTGAATGTGGACCTAAAAATATTTAGCAAGATATTGGCCCTTAGATTACAAAAATACCTCCCCTCCCTGATCCATCAAGACCAAGCAGGTTTTATACCAACAAGGGACGCAAGAGATGATACCATTAGAGCCTTAAATCTGATTCATATAGCAAATACGTCTAGGACACCATGCGTTTTTCTTGGGACCGACGCGGAAAAGGCTTTTGATCGGGTGGGGTGGGAGTTTTTGTTTTCAGTTTTGCGACATATAAAACTAGGAGAGAAGATGATTGGGTGGATCTCAAGTATGTATAAAAATCCTACGGCTCAGGTTAAAGCAAATGGGGTAGTCTCGCCTCCCTTTAAGATAACAAATGGGACAAGACAAGGCTGCCCACTCTCGCCCTTGATTTTTGCCTTGACTTTAGAACCCTTTTTATGTGAAGTACGCCTTAATAAAGATATTAAAGGAATTGAAATAGGGGATACACAACATAAAATAACAGCATACGCCGATGACATGCTTTTCTCAATAAAAAACCCTGTAGTGTCATTACCGAATTTGATTAAAGAAATGGGAATATATGGTAGACTTTCATATTTTAAAATAAATTGTAGCAAATCAGAGGCCCTGATGGTATCAATCCCAAAGGAATTGTCAAAAGCAATAAGTTTGAGTTATAAATTTAAATGGACAGATCAAAGTTTGAAATACCTAGGGACAAAAATAGCAACAAGCCCAATGAAAATGTATGAACTGAATTTCTTAACCTTATTAAACAAAATCCGTGGATTGCTAGAGAGATGGAATAAAGGTATGTTCTCCTGGTTCGGAAGGAGTAACATAATTAAAATGAGCATATTACTAAAGATTCTATATCTTCTTCAGGCAATTCCGATTACATTACCAAGAATTTTATTTCGGAACCTACAAACACTATTTACAAAGTTCATATGGGCTGGTAAACAACCGAGAATTTCTGCCAAAACAATATGGGGGACTGGCTATTCCAGACATTTTTAAATATTATCAGGCAGTCCACTTAGGCCGGGTGCTAGATTGGTGCCGGCATAGGGAAATTAAGATATGGCCAAATCTAGAGCAAGCACAGTCTAGAGAATTATTAAGTAGAGCTCCCTGGTGCTATAGAGAAGCTTCAGATGAAATAAAAAAGCACCCAATAATAGGAACCACATTACGGATCTGTCATGACCTTTTCTTAAAGGAACAAATATCTACATATAACTCACCTTTAACACCTATACTGGGCAACCCGAGTTTTATACCAGGCATACAAAAAGGACCCTTTAAGGCATTAATTGAGAAAGTATTATATCAAATTTCACATTTCAGAAGTAGGGGCAACTGGACAACATTACAGGATTTGATGGATAAAAATGGACCCTATCAATTAGAGTTTTGGCAAGCAGCACAATTAACACATTTTTTAAAAACCAAAATGATACCGAATTACTTGGAACGTAAATTAACAGAATTTGGGGAACAGTGCATGAGAAAAGATCCAAGTATGCATACACTATCTAAAATGTATATGATATTGAGTAATCCACCTGGAAATTTTCAGTTGCCCTTTATTCGGAAATGGGAAATAGATTTGGGAAGGACCTTTGCAGAAACTCAAAAAATCAAAATGATACAAGCTATATTTACGACAGCAACTTGCACTAAAATGCAGGAAAATAACTATAACATTATTTCACAATGGTATAGAACCCCAGATAAGCTGCATAGGTACTTCCCAAATATAAAGAGTGGGTGTTGGAGATGCCAGGTGGAACAAGGTACGATGGTGCATATTTTTTGGACCTGTTCAAGAATCAAGGGGTATTGGGGTGGAATTTGGAAGATTGTTCAAAAATTTAGTGGGATGGTTATACCGGACGATCCAGCTTTCTTCCGACTGCACTTGACAGATATCCCGGGGGGAATAAATGGGAATCCATTAATACACCATTTGTTGAATGCTGCTAAAGCGTGTATACCGCTTAAGTGGAAACAGGTACAACCCCCCACTTTGAATATGTGGGTTAGGAAGGTGGAGGAAGTGAACAGAATGGAAGATCTGATATGGACAAATAGGAAAAAAAGAGGAAAATATTTTAAAATTTGGTCACCGTGGAATGACCTAATTCGGTCCGAGGAGGGTGTGGGATTAACAGAGGGGGACTATGGGGAGAGGGGTAGGAGGAGGAGACACCCCTTTCTTAGTTTGTTTTTTGGTAGGGGGAGGGGGGTTAATAGTGGAATGAAGAGAGGTGAGTGGGAATTAGAGGTATAGAGGGCAGAGAGGGAGTGGAGAGGACCAGTGATAAGGGTTCGACTTGTGGGAAGCGTCGCCCCACGGCGGGACACTGGGAAAGGCACGTGGTTCTACAGAGGACCTTTCCAATTGCCCTCTCCTTCCTAATCTCTTTTTTTTCTTTTATTTTTTAACTGATGTTAGGATCCAGGTCCCAAGTCCCCGAATCTCTGATTTGTAGGGAGGGAGGGGAAGATGGGAGGTACTGGATCTTAGTAGTTGAAATTTTTACTTTTGTATCCTAGTTTCCTCTCTTCTTATTATTTTTGTGTTGAGAGGTAGGGAAAAGAAGATATGTTTAATTATTTGACTATATACTGATCTCATGTATTAAATTTATGTCATCCCATATGCTCTGTATAAATTAAAGAAAAAAGTGGAAAAATAAAGAAATTGAGAAAAATAAAAAAATAAAAGGTACATAGACGATATACTCATTGTCTGCAATGGCAGCCGGGAAGCATTCGAAAAATTCTTACATAAATTAAACATGAATGATAAAAACATATCACTCACATGGAATACTAGTGACCTTTGTGTCAACTTCCTGGATTTAGACATCACAATGGTGGATAATGTATTGACCATTAAAACACACTTTAAGAATATAGATGCTAATAGCTACATATCAATGAGAAGCTGCCACTACAAGTCATGGTTATTCAATATACCCAAAGGACAACTGACAAGAATCAAAAGAAATTGCACACATGATGAGGATTTTAAACAGCACGCCACTTTTATCGGGAATAGGTTTAAAGACAAGGGGTACATAGATGCTTTTATCCAAAAACAGATTAAAGAAGTATCGAATCTGGATAGGAAAGTAATGCTACAAGGGTCGAAGATAAAACAACGTAATATGGAGGCACCAATGTTGATTTTGGATTATAACATACAACACCGTGAGGTAGAGAAACTAATCAAAAAACATTGGCACATACTTAAAAGTGACAGACACCTAAAAAATATTTTACCAGATAAGCCAAATATAGTTTACAAAAGGGCTCCAACCCTGAGAGACATAGTAGTAAAAAATGTGATAGAACCACCACCCAAAAGCGGGCATCATTTCTTCAATAGTAAGGGATTTGTTCCGTGCAAATACTGTTATGCATGCAGGCACTCAAAAAGACCACAAAACAAAAGGCTTGATTTTACCTCCACCAAAACAGGACAGACCTACACAATTAGGGATTTTATCAGCTGTCATACAGAGGGGGTGGTATACGTACTGCAATGTACATGCAATCTGCAATATGTAGGCAGAACTAAAAGACCGCTCATGGTGAGAATTAGGGAACACATTCAGAATATTAAAAAAGGTTTCCCTAAACACAACGTTAGTAAACATTTCGCCCAAGTACATAACAAAGACCCCTCACATTTAACATTTTGGGCTATAGAAAAATATAATAAACCCTGGAGAGGGGCACATTTGGTCAGGTCCATCAGCCAAAAAGAATCCAGGTGGATATACACTTTACAGACAATGGTTCCTGATGGTATGAATGTAGAGTTTGACCTCAATTGTTTTTTAAATAATTTTTAATTAATTTTATTCAATTTATTTTTAATACATTTTTATCCATCTTTAGATATCATTTAATCATGCTCCGATGATAATTTTAAATAATATTATTTTAATAATGTTTTCTAATCATTTTTAACAATTATTATTATTATTGAGATATCTATTATTTATTACACTCTCTTTCTGCATATTATTGTACATAATTGGATTCCATAATTACTTTTTAATAATTAATGAATTATGCTATGGTTTATGTATCTATGCTATTATTCAGATTATCACAGATTGATTTATCCACGTTATTTGTGATTTAAAAATAAGTCTGGGGGCGTGGCTTAGCTGGGGATGTAGACGGTCGCACGTCCTGTGAGCTCCGCCGATCATCCGCTCGATTATCCTGCTGACAAGCCGCTCGTGGCTTTACTTTGGTCCCGCTACATACCTGGACTCCCCTGGCTGCTACAGTGACCCTCGACGGTACCGGATCGGGCGTAGATAGGATGTCCCGGCGTAATACACAAGGCCGCACAGCCCCGGACCACGCGATCCAAGATGGCGGCGCCGCGCAGTCGGCGAAAGAGAAATATAAGGCCGCGGCTCAGAAGTTGTTCTCCCCGATCAGCACACGCGAGCTCCTGGAGATCCCTGGGGATGGCGGAGACAACCGGAGCGGGTCCCAATCCGACGCTGACGACACTGTGCCCCTGGAGGACCCATCCGCGCCAGTGCTGCCGTGGAACACAGTGAGTACATCACCAGGGTCCCAGGTGCTGGATGCGGTGGAGGCCTCAGGCCCGGATGGGCCTGAGCCCACACTAAGGGACATCTTTGCAGCAATTACGGCCTGTAATGCCTCAGTGACACACCTGGCATCAGAACTTAAGGGGGTAAAGGCAGAAATGTCATACATGCGCCAGGACATGCAGAAGCTGCGGGACCGCACTACTGATGTTGAGGGCCGTGTTAGTGTATTGGAGGATGACATAGCCCCTATGCAGAGGGAGGCACATGCCCAGCAACTGATGGTCGCTAAACATGCGGCAAAAATCGATGAACTCGAGAATAGAATGCGCCGCAATAATGTTAGAGCCATTGGAATACCAGAAAGAATGGAGGGAAAGAATCCGGTGGCATTCATAGAGCAATGGCTGACAGAGAAATTCGGAAAAGACTCTTTTTCACAAATGTTTGCGGTGGAACGCGCACACCGTGTCCCCCTGAGGCCTTTACCCCCTGGGAACCCGCCCAGGGCCTTTCTGTTTAAACTGCTACATTACAGGGACAGGGATGTCATCCTTTCTAAGGCACGCACCCTGGGGGAGGCTCTAGTTATAGACAACTCCAAGATATCCTTATTTCCAGACTTTTCAGCAGAGGTGCAAAAGCAGCGCGCCCAATTTAATGATGTCAAGAAGCGGTTGCGCTTCCTGGAATTGCAGTATGCCATGCTTTATCCTGCTAAGCTCCGTGTGGTAGCTAGAAATGAAGTGCACTTCTTTGAGAGACCTGCCCAAGCCATGCAATGGATGGATAGAGAGGAGCGCTCTCTGCGTGAAGATTTGGGGAGAAGACGCAGGAATGAGTGACCGCCACATGCTTTACTTACAAGCACCAACACTATTATCTAACAGCGGGACAGGAATGATGTCCTATTTCAACCTCCTTCCAAGGCGGAGAACTGTTTCCACAGGAGGCGTTCGTTCTGTTTGAACATGTTTTGTTCTACACTGAAAAAAGATCCGCTGGAGGCGGATGCCCTTGAGCTGGCTAGTGAACTCTGCCCACTAGAACTGAGTCCCTCGTGGACAAGAAGTCTCATCGACTGTTTTTTATTATTTTTGGTTCCTTTGCTAAATTTTTTGAGTTTGATAATGGTTCTCTTGAATGATATGTCTACAGTCTGCTTGACATTTGTTTCCACAGGTTGTGCCCAATGCGCCTGGACTGAGTCATTAGGGAGACTTCCTCCTGTGTTTTATGCTCCCCATAAGATTAGAAATGTGATTCTCTCCTCCCCACCTGGTCTTTCTCGCTATTATTATTTTTTTGTGTTCTGTCCCGACCGAGATGGAATAGTGTTTATTTTATTTTTTGTAAGACGGTCCTGGTCTATTGACTTGAAATGCATTTATGTGGTGTTCGCTGCAGATGATTTTATACCTAAGACATGGCAGTACAGATTGTGTTAACTAGCTGGAATGTTAGAGGGCTGGGTGACAAGGTGAAACGCCTGGCAGTAGGTCATGTGCTTAAACGTCTGGGCTCCTCAGTGGTGTGCCTGCAGGAGACGCATATTCTACCAGGTCAGGAATCTCCATTTTCCTCTAGGCTGTATAGCAACCAGTACCACTCTGCTTTTTCATCGTATGCCAAGGGGGTCAGTACACTTATTGGAATAAATGTACCGTTTACGTTTACCTCCTCTCTAATAGACCCTGGGGGTCGTTTTATTTTTTTGCACTGTTCCCTAAATGGCATACCATGTATTATAGCCAACATATACATACCGCCACCATTTTCGGCGGAGGTCCTTAAGACCCTGGCCACCTTTTTGTCACGTCACCCGGGTGTCCCCGCTCTTGTAGTGGGGGACTTTAACAATTTTTTGTGTGCCGACCTTGATAAGTTTTCTCCTGGGGCGCGGGCGGCCACACCAAGAAGGAGCCAGACGCCTTTTGCTCGGCTTCTACAGGAGCTGGGGTTAAGAGATGTCTGGAGGCTTGCTCACCCACAGGAGAGATGTTACTCATGCCACTCCGCCTCGCATAGGGGCCTATCTAGAATTGATCTGGGCCTGGGCAACAGTGAGATGCTTCCCCTGGTTTCGTCCATAAAGTATGAGGCCAGGACTGTCTCTGACCACTCGCCTCTATGTATTGAGATACTGGCGTCTGGAATCCCTAAGCGCACTTGCTGGAGGCTCAATCCCTTCTGGATGTCGCTGTTCCCAGCCCCTGATCCTATTCATACTGAACTAGTGAATTTTGTTAGGATTAACAGAAATTCCACGGGCCTGGGTGTCCTCTGGGATGCTCTTAAAGCCTTTCTGAGGGGTCAGTTTATTAGGTCCATTAACTCCATTAAAACGGGGACGAAGTCTTGGGAACAATTCGTGCTTCGGGAGGCTGGGAGGGCTGAGTCGGCTTATGTGGACTCCCCCTCTGAGCATACCGAAAGGGCATGGAATGAGGCTCAGAATATGGTTAAGCATGTGACTATGACCAGGGCGGAGAATAAAAGATTTTTCCTTCAGCAGAAGTACTTTGAGGACGGGGAGGGCACAGGTCATATGCTGGCTATGATGGTGAGAACACAAAGGGGCTCACCACACATAGAATCAATAACTAATGTCTCGGGGTCACTGGTTTCGTCTCATGCGGATGTTCTGTCCACATTTAAAGATTTCTATGCTGATGTGTATTCCTCTAAAGTCTCACCTACTACTGAGGAGATTGCCTCCTTTTTGGATCAGTGTCACCTCCCGCGTTTGTCGGCCACAGACGTGGCGCAATTGAGTGCGCCGCTCACGACTGATGAAATACTGGAGGCATTGGCGCTTTCCGCTCCTGGAAAGTCTCCGGGCTCGGATGGCTTGCCGGCGGAGGTATATGGGCGCTACTCTGAAGGCCTGATACCTCTTTTGAAAGAAGTGTTTGTAGATGCGTTTGATCGGGGATCCCTGCCCCACTCCATGAACGAGGCCATAATAGTTCTCCTATTGAAGCCTGGTAAGGATGCCCAAAGTGCTGACTCCTATAGACCTATATCACTACTGACAACAGACGTTAAACTACTGGCTAGGGTACTGGCCACCAGGCTAGCTAAAGTTATAACTAAACTAATCCATACAGACCAATCAGGTTTCATTCCTTCCCGGTCAACTGCCCTCAACATTAGGCGCCTCTTCCTTAATTTACAGATACCTGCTGATAATGAGAAACAGAGGGCGATCCTGTCATTGGACGCTGCCAAAGCCTTTGACAGCGTCGAATGGCCCTATTTATGGGAGGTCCTGGGACGCTTTGGACTGGGTGACAGTTTTATTAGGTGGGTTCGGTTGCTCTACGCTGCCCCCACGGCCAGGCTTCGAGTGAATGGGGACCTTACGGACCCCTTTCCGCTCTACAGAGGCACAAGGCAGGGGTGCCCCTTGTCGCCCCTGCTTTTTGCACTAGCCCTCGAGCCGTTGGCAGCGCGGATAAGGTCCTCCCCCGAGATAATCGGTTTTGAGAGAGGTGAACAGATAGAGAAAATTTCTCTTTACGCAGATGATACCTTGTTGTATCTGGGAGATGTGGATACATCTCTTACGGCAGCTATGGAATTGATCCAACGGTTTGGCTCCTTGTCGGGGTTCTCGATAAATTGGGGTAAATCCGTCATTTTACCTGTGGATGGTCCGGTTGCCTCTCTACCGGAGGCGGCGGGGTCATTGAAGGTGGTGGAATCTTTTAAATACTTGGGGGTTCAGGTGTCAGCTAACCCACAGAAATATTTGGAGGAGAATCTGTTACCCCTTTTCCAACGCCTGCAAATGACCTGTAATACCTGGTGTAAACTCCCGCTATCAGTAATAGGTAGAATAAATTTAATAAAAATGGTGTGGGGCCCCCAACTTCTATATATTATGCATAATTCCCCTCAGTGGATACCTCGTCGTTGGTTCACCCGGATAGATTCCTTGTTTAGATCGCTGATTTGGAAAAAAAAAGTGGCCCGTATTAGATTGTCCACGTTACAATATGATAAAGACCAGGGAGGAGCGGCTGTCCCTAATCCTAAGTTCTACTTTTTAGCCTCTCAAATGCAGCATCTGTGTGGCATGGGGCGGGCCAATGATAATGACTCAATTGATACTCTATTGCGAACGGGTTCGGGGAGTGCGTCGGTCTTGGCAAATTTGGAGGCGGGTTTTCCGCATCTGCCTCAGGCGGCACCCACCGTGGTCCTCCTTAGGAAGCTGTGGTCTATGGTTAGATCCACCTTGGGTGTCTCGGGATTTCTTGCAGACACTCCTTTGTGGGACAACCTAAACCTGATGGAGGTCTTCAGGCTTGAAGGTTTTCAGGTTTGGAAACTAGCAGGAATTAAGAACATCGCCCAGATATATAGTAACAATGTGCTTAAATCATTTCAGGACTTACAAAATGAATTTGGTCTACCCAGACAACAATTTTACAGGTATCTACAACTCAGGCACGCCCTTCGGGCCCAGGGGCAGGTGTCAGTTCTCCAATTATCTAGTAACAGGCTGTTGACTGAGGTATTCACTGGCACGGAAAGAAAGGGTATGATATCCCATGTATACTCCTCCCTATTATGTATAATATATTGCGCTGAGTATTAACTAAGATAATGTGAAAACCCCAAAGTATACGTGATTCAATATATACAAGACCCACAAACAAAGGGAAAAAGACAATTAGTCCAGTGGATACACCAGAGTTTCTTCCGTGCACAACACCCTGTGTAATGATTGAGAGATGTTTGATCTAATCACACTATGCAGACTTCTGTTTCATATGTGCAGCACTTCCTCCACACTGATACAGCTCATAGAAGAAACAAGAGAAAAATCTTCATAGCGCAAATGGCATGAACAAATATAAGTAGAAAATTTCAGACTAGGTCTCACTCACGAATCCGCCGAATTAAAACAGCATTTAGGATAACCTAGCACCAATCCTTCAAATTTAGCCGCTCAGCGTCTCTGATGAGCTCTCCTCATTCGGGTCTGCGATCCGTCCCGCTCGTAACTTCTCCCCCACGCGTTACGTCACTAGACACGTGACTTAATCATGGGTAACTGCTAGCCAGGTCTCAGCTGATGTTATTTATAGTCAGCGAGATACACAGGCACCAACGGGATATGCAGTAATGGAGTGTTTCATCTTACATCATCGCAGGCTCATAAGGATTGGCAATATATTCATATGTATAATTTTAATACAAGTACAATTAAAATGAGTACAATTATTTAAAATTATTATTATTTAAAAACAATCATTATTATTCAACCACTGGGGATATGTCTCAACATAGCAGCCTCCAGTGGTTACAAATGGTACAGCACTATAACCTCCAACCCATTATCCATTTATATGGACAACTGTGGGTATGAAACAACCCCCACAGGACATTAGTAATACAACACTTGTAATAGAAAATGGTAAAGGGGAACTCCAGTAACTTATCAGTACCATATTTACCATATATAATAAAATTATATAACATATATATATATAAACATAGAATATATATTTAAAACATGTTAAAATAAATTGATTTTAATTTAAAATTTAAAATTTAAAATTTAAAATCAGAGAGGAAGTCGACTCAAACATACACATAATTATAAAAATATATAAATATGTGAAAAAATGTATGAAAATTAAAAATCAGTAATCAGAGATGAAACAATTGAGATCAAATTCTATATTTAACCCATTCGGTGATAATGATCTCATTTCATGTATCCATCTTGATTCAGTCTGACTCAGTTGCCGTACCTTATGGCTCCCCCTCCAATGTGGATTATATTTGGCAATAGCCCAAAATTTAAGATCTTTGGGATTTTTTTGATGACACATGGAAAAATGCCGTGATACATTATGGTCAGGGAAGCCCTTTTCAATATTTTGAACATGCTCCCTCAAACGTTTCCACAAGGGCCTTTTAGTGCGGCCAATATACTGAAGAGAGCATGGACATTGTAAGGCATAGACTACACCCTCAGTTCTGCATGTTATTAGATCTTTGATTTGATATTCTGTTTGGGTAACATTAGATACAAAACTGGAACATTTTTGTCCGTTGAAATTAGTTTTTCTGCAGGCAAAACATCTTTTGCAAGGGAAGAAACCTTTTCCTTGGAAAAAAGTTAGTCTATTGGACTTAGTAGGGGGATCCGGTACATTCTTAGCCACTAAATCCCTTAAAGTGGGTGCCCGTCTATAAATTATTCTTGGCATACTTGGCAATATACATTGTAATTGTTTGTCCGCCTGTAATATAGCCCAATGCCTTTTAAAAATGGTCTCCAGCTGTTTATGTTGGACGTTATAATTCAGAATGATTGGCACTTGATCATCCAAAGCTGTTCTTTTGACCTTATCTTTTATTAGTGTTTCTCTGGGTATCTCTAGTACTTTTTGGATCTGTGTCTGTATAAAACCAGTGTCATATCCTTTGTTCACGAACTTTTCGCCAATCATATTAGCTTGGTCTATGTATATTTGTGGGTCAGTACAGTTCCTACGAATCCTGACCAATTGTCCCTTCGGGATATTAATTAACCAGGGATCATGATGGCAGCTGTCTACCGGTATGTAGCTATTTCGCTCAACCGGTTTGAAATAAGTTTTAGTGGTAATTCTTTGAGCTTCAAGTGTGATTTCTAGATCCAGAAATTGTATAGTTTTCTCATTAATCATGTGGGTGAGTATAATGTTTTTCTGGTTCATATTGAGTTTTTCAAAAAATTGGATCAAAGAACCCTCATCACCACTCCATATAAGAATACAATCATCAATGAATCTCTTGTAGAGAACTAATTGCTCAGGTGGGTCTTCATAAATAGCAGTTTCCTCCCACTCCGCCATGAATACATTGGCAACACTTGGTGCATATTTTGCCCCCATGCCTATGCCATTCAGTTGGCGATAATATTTCTGTCTGTGCCAAAAATAATTGTGTTGTAGGCCGAATGCCAAACATCTCAACACAAACCTATTTTGTTTCGACACAAGTGACCCAAATTCATTCAATGCCCATTTTGATGCCTGAATCGCCTCTGCATGGTTGATGACCGTGTAGAGCGAAGACACATCCGCAGTGGCTAATAGATATTTCTTAGATCTATCGATCTTCACTGTATCCAAAATCTGAATCAGATGTTTCGTGTCCCTTAGATAGGCTCTTGTTTGCGGGACTAATGGCTGAATGAACTTATCAACATATTGTCCAAGTCTTGAATTTATGGACTGAATTCCGTTAATAATGGGTCTACCTGGGGGTCTGAGTGGGTCCTTATGAATTTTTGGTATTGTATAGATTATAGGCACCCTGCAATTTTCTGGAACCAAATATTTTTGTTCTCGTTTATGAAGTATTCCTTTGTCCCTCCCTCTTTGGATCAAATCAATTAATTCTTCCTTATATTCACACGTAGGGTTTCCCCTGAGCTCAATATATGTATTTTGATCTTCCAGTTGACTTTCCAATTCTTCAAAATAGTAATCTTTAGATAATACCACTATAGCTCCTCCTTTGTCCGCAGGTCTAATGATGACTTGTTTATTCTCCTCCAGTTCCTTAATTCCTTTGTGTATATTCTTAGGATCCGGGACTTTTTTAGTTTTTAGTCTCTCTAGGTCTCTCAGGACCATTTTGTTAAAAACTTGAACATGTTCATTATTATGGACTTGAGGATTGAATAATGACTTATTTCTTAATTGACTATGCTGAACTCTCCCCAACAAGGTTTGATCCAATGCTCCCTTTATGGGTTGACTCATCATATATTTCTTGATATTTAGTTTCCTGGTATATTTTTGTATATCCACATATACGTCAAATTTGCTCAGATTTCGTTTTGGGGCAAACTTGAGTCCTTTGTCCAAGGTTAAAAGTTCCGTGCGTGTTAGATTTACCCCACTGATATTATAAATTCCTTCCCCTACTGGACCTTTCTTCTTTTGGATCTTGTATCCACCTCTGCACCCTCTCTTTCGTTGGGACTTCGCGGGTGTGTCATTTGTTCGTATCGTGGAGGTGTTCTGTCGCTCCGGCGATACTCTAAAAAAGATCTAGAATCATTTTCCTCTCTATAGTTACCCAATGGTTCATATTTATTGTACATTGGGACGGGACTTCTTCTATTATCATATTGATGATAGTCCCTTGGAGTTGAGCTCCCTTGTTGATATTGTTGGGGTGGGACTCTCAACTGTTGCTGTGAGTGGTTATCCCTGGGATCCCTATAGTCATGGCTATGGTGCTGATACTCCTGTTGATAACCATATTGATGCCCACTTGATTGATCCGGTCGATTTTGTGGAGCTTTTGATTGTTTTTGGTTATTTTTATTTTTCCAAAAGGCCTTTTTGGGTGATTTTGACCTTGGTTTTTGATTGTTTTTATTACCCCACCAGGGTTTTGGAGTCCTCGGTTCATTCTGATCGTTTCTTGTCGATCGACCTTGACTATTAGGGTATTGACCATTAGGATTGTCCCTATAAGGTCTTCCATATTCCCCTCCATTGTAACTGGTGGGTTCTGGAGATCTATATCTCATCTCCCTCCTAGGGGATACTAGACGTACCTCCCTATCTGGGGATGATGAGACCGATCCCCTTTTACCATCCTTAAGATTAATCTGCCATTTAAAGGTCTGGTGCTGTTGATAATCATATGTGTCCCTAAGATATTTTCGCTTCTTCCGTTGTTTAATCTCAAGATCCTTTTGCTCCAATACTTTGTTAAGTTGAGCAGTGAGTGTTATAAAAGAAGGAGTATCCTTGTGTCCTTCCAAGAATACTTTACATTCTGCAATTTGTTTGTTAATTGTTGCAATTTTTCTTTGTTTCCGTTTCATTATAAATTGCACTAATTCAAGCCCTTTTTCATTAAAGAACTTGTACCATTCTTCTATAGAGTCCTGGTCTAGGAGGCCATCATTAATTGGTACCTCCCATCTAAGTCTCCGGGGTACAATGCCCTCTTTAATATATTGTTCATGAGTGGTTAAATCCCACCATATGCTAACCTTCTTCTCCATTAGATGGCCAAACTTCCTAAAAGTAGTATCAAGATCTCCTACTTCAGAAACAGGTTTGGTGGTAAAAACATCTTTCAAATCAACTGTGCGGTTTTCCATAAATTTAAATATATCCATAATAGCTGCTGAATAGTGATAAAGTGACTAATGTAAAATGTGAAAAATGGTACTACAGCGCTAATTAAATATTTAAAAAAATGCCATTAACAAAATAACCAAATAATAAACGCAGCAATAAAATGATGTAAGTCAAACAAATAGTGCAGAAAATTATGTATAATATATTGCGCTGAGTATTAACTAAGATAATGTGAAAACCCCAAAGTATACGTGATTCAATATATACAAGACCCACAAACAAAGGGAAAAAGACAATTAGTCCAGTGGATACACCAGAGTTTCTTCCGTGCACAACACCCTGTGTAATGATTGAGAGATGTTTGATCTAATCACACTATGCAGACTTCTGTTTCATATGTGCAGCACTTCCTCCACACTGATACAGCTCATAGAAGAAACAAGAGAAAAATCTTCATAGCGCAAATGGCATGAACAAATATAAGTAGAAAATTTCAGACTAGGTCTCACTCACGAATCCGCCGAATTAAAACAGCATTTAGGATAACCTAGCACCAATCCTTCAAATTTAGCCGCTCAGCGTCTCTGATGAGCTCTCCTCATTCGGGTCTGCGATCCGTCCCGCTCGTAACTTCTCCCCCACGCGTTACGTCACTAGACACGTGACTTAATCATGGGTAACTGCTAGCCAGGTCTCAGCTGATGTTATTTATAGTCAGCGAGATACACAGGCACCAACGGGATATGCAGTAATGGAGTGTTTCATCTTACATCATCGCAGGCTCATAAGGATTGGCAATATATTCATATGTATAATTTTAATACAAGTACAATTAAAATGAGTACAATTATTTAAAATTATTATTATTTAAAAACAATCATTATTATTCAACCACTGGGGATATGTCTCAACATAGCAGCCTCCAGTGGTTACAAATGGTACAGCACTATAACCTCCAACCCATTATCCATTTATATGGACAACTGTGGGTATGAAACAACCCCCACAGGACATTAGTAATACAACACTTGTAATAGAAAATGGTAAAGGGGAACTCCAGTAACTTATCAGTACCATATTTACCATATATAATAAAATTATATAACATATATATATATAAACATAGAATATATATTTAAAACATGTTAAAATAAATTGATTTTAATTTAAAATTTAAAATTTAAAATTTAAAATCAGAGAGGAAGTCGACTCAAACATACACATAATTATAAAAATATATAAATATGTGAAAAAATGTATGAAAATTAAAAATCAGTAATCAGAGATGAAACAATTGAGATCAAATTCTATATTTAACCCATTCGGTGATAATGATCTCATTTCATGTATCCATCTTGATTCAGTCTGACTCAGTTGCCGTACCTTATGGCTCCCCCTCCAATGTGGATTATATTTGGCAATAGCCCAAAATTTAAGATCTTTGGGATTTTTTTGATGACACATGGAAAAATGCCGTGATACATTATGGTCAGGGAAGCCCTTTTCAATATTTTGAACATGCTCCCTCAAACGTTTCCACAAGGGCCTTTTAGTGCGGCCAATATACTGAAGAGAGCATGGACATTGTAAGGCATAGACTACACCCTCAGTTCTGCATGTTATTAGATCTTTGATTTGATATTCTGTTTGGGTAACATTAGATACAAAACTGGAACATTTTTGTCCGTTGAAATTAGTTTTTCTGCAGGCAAAACATCTTTTGCAAGGGAAGAAACCTTTTCCTTGGAAAAAAGTTAGTCTATTGGACTTAGTAGGGGGATCCGGTACATTCTTAGCCACTAAATCCCTTAAAGTGGGTGCCCGTCTATAAATTATTCTTGGCATACTTGGCAATATACATTGTAATTGTTTGTCCGCCTGTAATATAGCCCAATGCCTTTTAAAAATGGTCTCCAGCTGTTTATGTTGGACGTTATAATTCAGAATGATTGGCACTTGATCATCCAAAGCTGTTCTTTTGACCTTATCTTTTATTAGTGTTTCTCTGGGTATCTCTAGTACTTTTTGGATCTGTGTCTGTATAAAACCAGTGTCATATCCTTTGTTCACGAACTTTTCGCCAATCATATTAGCTTGGTCTATGTATATTTGTGGGTCAGTACAGTTCCTACGAATCCTGACCAATTGTCCCTTCGGGATATTAATTAACCAGGGATCATGATGGCAGCTGTCTACCGGTATGTAGCTATTTCGCTCAACCGGTTTGAAATAAGTTTTAGTGGTAATTCTTTGAGCTTCAAGTGTGATTTCTAGATCCAGAAATTGTATAGTTTTCTCATTAATCATGTGGGTGAGTATAATGTTTTTCTGGTTCATATTGAGTTTTTCAAAAAATTGGATCAAAGAACCCTCATCACCACTCCATATAAGAATACAATCATCAATGAATCTCTTGTAGAGAACTAATTGCTCAGGTGGGTCTTCATAAATAGCAGTTTCCTCCCACTCCGCCATGAATACATTGGCAACACTTGGTGCATATTTTGCCCCCATGCCTATGCCATTCAGTTGGCGATAATATTTCTGTCTGTGCCAAAAATAATTGTGTTGTAGGCCGAATGCCAAACATCTCAACACAAACCTATTTTGTTTCGACACAAGTGACCCAAATTCATTCAATGCCCATTTTGATGCCTGAATCGCCTCTGCATGGTTGATGACCGTGTAGAGCGAAGACACATCCGCAGTGGCTAATAGATATTTCTTAGATCTATCGATCTTCACTGTATCCAAAATCTGAATCAGATGTTTCGTGTCCCTTAGATAGGCTCTTGTTTGCGGGGGAAGTAGGGGAAGGAATTTATAATATCAGTGGGGTAAATCTAACACGCACGGAACTTTTAACCTTGGACAAAGGACTCAAGTTTGCCCCAAAACGAAATCTGAGCAAATTTGACGTATATGTGGATATACAAAAATATACCAGGAAACTAAATATCAAGAAATATATGATGAGTCAACCCATAAAGGGAGCATTGGATCAAACCTTGTTGGGGAGAGTTCAGCATAGTCAATTAAGAAATAAGTCATTATTCAATCCTCAAGTCCATAATAATGAACATGTTCAAGTTTTTAACAAAATGGTCCTGAGAGACCTAGAGAGACTAAAAACTAAAAAAGTCCCGGATCCTAAGAATATACACAAAGGAATTAAGGAACTGGAGGAGAATAAACAAGTCATCATTAGACCTGCGGACAAAGGAGGAGCTATAGTGGTATTATCTAAAGATTACTATTTTGAAGAATTGGAAAGTCAACTGGAAGATCAAAATACATATATTGAGCTCAGGGGAAACCCTACGTGTGAATATAAGGAAGAATTAATTGATTTGATCCAAAGAGGGAGGGACAAAGGAATACTTCATAAACGAGAACAAAAATATTTGGTTCCAGAAAATTGCAGGGTGCCTATAATCTATACAATACCAAAAATTCATAAGGACCCACTCAGACCCCCAGGTAGACCCATTATTAACGGAATTCAGTCCATAAATTCAAGACTTGGACAATATGTTGATAAGTTCATTCAGCCATTAGTCCCGCAAACAAGAGCCTATCTAAGGGACACGAAACATCTGATTCAGATTTTGGATACAGTGAAGATCGATAGATCTAAGAAATATCTATTAGCCACTGCGGATGTGTCTTCGCTCTACACGGTCATCAACCATGCAGAGGCGATTCAGGCATCAAAATGGGCATTGAATGAATTTGGGTCACTTGTGTCGAAACAAAATAGGTTTGTGTTGAGATGTTTGGCATTCGGCCTACAACACAATTATTTTTGGCACAGACAGAAATATTATCGCCAACTGAATGGCATAGGCATGGGGGCAAAATATGCACCAAGTGTTGCCAATGTATTCATGGCGGAGTGGGAGGAAACTGCTATTTATGAAGACCCACCTGAGCAATTAGTTCTCTACAAGAGATTCATTGATGATTGTATTCTTATATGGAGTGGTGATGAGGGTTCTTTGATCCAATTTTTTGAAAAACTCAATATGAACCAGAAAAACATTATACTCACCCACATGATTAATGAGAAAACTATACAATTTCTGGATCTAGAAATCACACTTGAAGCTCAAAGAATTACCACTAAAACTTATTTCAAACCGGTTGAGCGAAATAGCTACATACCGGTAGACAGCTGCCATCATGATCCCTGGTTAATTAATATCCCGAAGGGACAATTGGTCAGGATTCGTAGGAACTGTACTGACCCACAAATATACATAGACCAAGCTAATATGATTGGCGAAAAGTTCGTGAACAAAGGATATGACACTGGTTTTATACAGACACAGATCCAAAAAGTACTAGAGATACCCAGAGAAACACTAATAAAAGATAAGGTCAAAAGAACAGCTTTGGATGATCAAGTGCCAATCATTCTGAATTATAACGTCCAACATAAACAGCTGGAGACCATTTTTAAAAGGCATTGGGCTATATTACAGGCGGACAAACAATTACAATGTATATTGCCAAGTATGCCAAGAATAATTTATAGACGGGCACCCACTTTAAGGGATTTAGTGGCTAAGAATGTACCGGATCCCCCTACTAAGTCCAATAGACTAACTTTTTTCCAAGGAAAAGGTTTCTTCCCTTGCAAAAGATGTTTTGCCTGCAGAAAAACTAATTTCAACGGACAAAAATGTTCCAGTTTTGTATCTAATGTTACCCAAACAGAATATCAAATCAAAGATCTAATAACATGCAGAACTGAGGGTGTAGTCTATGCCTTACAATGTCCATGCTCTCTTCAGTATATTGGCCGCACTAAAAGGCCCTTGTGGAAACGTTTGAGGGAGCATGTTCAAAATATTGAAAAGGGCTTCCCTGACCATAATGTATCACGGCATTTTTCCATGTGTCATCAAAAAAATCCCAAAGATCTTAAATTTTGGGCTATTGCCAAATATAATCCACATTGGAGGGGGAGCCATAAGGTACGGCAACTGAGTCAGACTGAATCAAGATGGATACATGAAATGAGATCATTATCACCGAATGGGTTAAATATAGAATTTGATCTCAATTGTTTCATCTCTGATTACTGATTTTTAATTTTCATACATTTTTTCACATATTTATATATTTTTATAATTATGTGTATGTTTGAGTCGACTTCCTCTCTGATTTTAAATTTTAAATTTTAAATTTTAAATTAAAATCAATTTATTTTAACATGTTTTAAATATATATTCTATGTTTATATATATATATGTTATATAATTTTATTATATATGGTAAATATGGTACTGATAAGTTACTGGAGTTCCCCTTTACCATTTTCTATTACAAGTGTTGTATTACTAATGTCCTGTGGGGGTTGTTTCATACCCACAGTTGTCCATATAAATGGATAATGGGTTGGAGGTTATAGTGCTGTACCATTTGTAACCACTGGAGGCTGCTATGTTGAGACATATCCCCAGTGGTTGAATAATAATGATTGTTTTTAAATAATAATAATTTTAAATAATTGTACTCATTTTAATTGTACTTGTATTAAAATTATACATATGAATATATTGCCAATCCTTATGAGCCTGCGATGATGTAAGATGAAACACTCCATTACTGCATATCCCGTTGGTGCCTGTGTATCTCGCTGACTATAAATAACATCAGCTGAGACCTGGCTAGCAGTTACCCATGATTAAGTCACGTGTCTAGTGACGTAACGCGTGGGGGAGAAGTTACGAGCGGGACGGATCGCAGACCCGAATGAGGAGAGCTCATCAGAGACGCTGAGCGGCTAAATTTGAAGGATTGGTGCTAGGTTATCCTAAATGCTGTTTTAATTCGGCGGATTCGTGAGTGAGACCTAGTCTGAAATTTTCTACTTATATTTGTTCATGCCATTTGCGCTATGAAGATTTTTCTCTTGTTTCTTCTATGAGCTGTATCAGTGTGGAGGAAGTGCTGCACATATGAAACAGAAGTCTGCATAGTGTGATTAGATCAAACATCTCTCAATCATTACACAGGGTGTTGTGCACGGAAGAAACTCTGGTGTATCCACTGGACTAATTGTCTTTTTCCCTTTGTTTGTGGGTCTTGTATATATTGAATCACGTATACTTTGGGGTTTTCACATTATCTTAGTTAATACTCAGCGCAATATATTATACATAATTTTCTGCACTATTTGTTTGACTTACATCATTTTATTGCTGCGTTTATTATTTGGTTATTTTGTTAATGGCATTTTTTTAAATATTTAATTAGCGCTGTAGTACCATTTTTCACATTTTACATTAGTCACTTTATCACTATTCAGCAGCTATTATGGATATATTTAAATTTATGGAAAACCGCACAGTTGATTTGAAAGATGTTTTTACCACCAAACCTGTTTCTGAAGTAGGAGATCTTGATACTACTTTTAGGAAGTTTGGCCATCTAATGGAGAAGAAGGTTAGCATATGGTGGGATTTAACCACTCATGAACAATATATTAAAGAGGGCATTGTACCCCGGAGACTTAGATGGGAGGTACCAATTAATGATGGCCTCCTAGACCAGGACTCTATAGAAGAATGGTACAAGTTCTTTAATGAAAAAGGGCTTGAATTAGTGCAATTTATAATGAAACGGAAACAAAGAAAAATTGCAACAATTAACAAACAAATTGCAGAATGTAAAGTATTCTTGGAAGGACACAAGGATACTCCTTCTTTTATAACACTCACTGCTCAACTTAACAAAGTATTGGAGCAAAAGGATCTTGAGATTAAACAACGGAAGAAGCGAAAATATCTTAGGGACACATATGATTATCAACAGCACCAGACCTTTAAATGGCAGATTAATCTTAAGGATGGTAAAAGGGGATCGGTCTCATCATCCCCAGATAGGGAGGTACGTCTAGTATCCCCTAGGAGGGAGATGAGATATAGATCTCCAGAACCCACCAGTTACAATGGAGGGGAATATGGAAGACCTTATAGGGACAATCCTAATGGTCAATACCCTAATAGTCAAGGTCGATCGACAAGAAACGATCAGAATGAACCGAGGACTCCAAAACCCTGGTGGGGTAATAAAAACAATCAAAAACCAAGGTCAAAATCACCCAAAAAGGCCTTTTGGAAAAATAAAAATAACCAAAAACAATCAAAAGCTCCACAAAATCGACCGGATCAATCAAGTGGGCATCAATATGGTTATCAACAGGAGTATCAGCACCATAGCCATGACTATAGGGATCCCAGGGATAACCACTCACAGCAACAGTTGAGAGTCCCACCCCAACAATATCAACAAGGGAGCTCAACTCCAAGGGACTATCATCAATATGATAATAGAAGAAGTCCCGTCCCAATGTACAATAAATATGAACCATTGGGTAACTATAGAGAGGAAAATGATTCTAGATCTTTTTTAGAGTATCGCCGGAGCGACAGAACACCTCCACGATACGAACAAATGACACACCCGCGAAGTCCCAACGAAAGAGAGGGTGCAGAGGTGGATACAAGATCCAAAAGAAGAAAGGTCCAGTAGGGGAAGGAATTTATAATATCAGTGGGGTAAATCTAACACGCACGGAACTTTTAACCTTGGACAAAGGACTCAAGTTTGCCCCAAAACGAAATCTGAGCAAATTTGACGTATATGTGGATATACAAAAATATACCAGGAAACTAAATATCAAGAAATATATGATGAGTCAACCCATAAAGGGAGCATTGGATCAAACCTTGTTGGGGAGAGTTCAGCATAGTCAATTAAGAAATAAGTCATTATTCAATCCTCAAGTCCATAATAATGAACATGTTCAAGTTTTTAACAAAATGGTCCTGAGAGACCTAGAGAGACTAAAAACTAAAAAAGTCCCGGATCCTAAGAATATACACAAAGGAATTAAGGAACTGGAGGAGAATAAACAAGTCATCATTAGACCTGCGGACAAAGGAGGAGCTATAGTGGTATTATCTAAAGATTACTATTTTGAAGAATTGGAAAGTCAACTGGAAGATCAAAATACATATATTGAGCTCAGGGGAAACCCTACGTGTGAATATAAGGAAGAATTAATTGATTTGATCCAAAGAGGGAGGGACAAAGGAATACTTCATAAACGAGAACAAAAATATTTGGTTCCAGAAAATTGCAGGGTGCCTATAATCTATACAATACCAAAAATTCATAAGGACCCACTCAGACCCCCAGGTAGACCCATTATTAACGGAATTCAGTCCATAAATTCAAGACTTGGACAATATGTTGATAAGTTCATTCAGCCATTAGTCCCGCAAACAAGAGCCTATCTAAGGGACACGAAACATCTGATTCAGATTTTGGATACAGTGAAGATCGATAGATCTAAGAAATATCTATTAGCCACTGCGGATGTGTCTTCGCTCTACACGGTCATCAACCATGCAGAGGCGATTCAGGCATCAAAATGGGCATTGAATGAATTTGGGTCACTTGTGTCGAAACAAAATAGGTTTGTGTTGAGATGTTTGGCATTCGGCCTACAACACAATTATTTTTGGCACAGACAGAAATATTATCGCCAACTGAATGGCATAGGCATGGGGGCAAAATATGCACCAAGTGTTGCCAATGTATTCATGGCGGAGTGGGAGGAAACTGCTATTTATGAAGACCCACCTGAGCAATTAGTTCTCTACAAGAGATTCATTGATGATTGTATTCTTATATGGAGTGGTGATGAGGGTTCTTTGATCCAATTTTTTGAAAAACTCAATATGAACCAGAAAAACATTATACTCACCCACATGATTAATGAGAAAACTATACAATTTCTGGATCTAGAAATCACACTTGAAGCTCAAAGAATTACCACTAAAACTTATTTCAAACCGGTTGAGCGAAATAGCTACATACCGGTAGACAGCTGCCATCATGATCCCTGGTTAATTAATATCCCGAAGGGACAATTGGTCAGGATTCGTAGGAACTGTACTGACCCACAAATATACATAGACCAAGCTAATATGATTGGCGAAAAGTTCGTGAACAAAGGATATGACACTGGTTTTATACAGACACAGATCCAAAAAGTACTAGAGATACCCAGAGAAACACTAATAAAAGATAAGGTCAAAAGAACAGCTTTGGATGATCAAGTGCCAATCATTCTGAATTATAACGTCCAACATAAACAGCTGGAGACCATTTTTAAAAGGCATTGGGCTATATTACAGGCGGACAAACAATTACAATGTATATTGCCAAGTATGCCAAGAATAATTTATAGACGGGCACCCACTTTAAGGGATTTAGTGGCTAAGAATGTACCGGATCCCCCTACTAAGTCCAATAGACTAACTTTTTTCCAAGGAAAAGGTTTCTTCCCTTGCAAAAGATGTTTTGCCTGCAGAAAAACTAATTTCAACGGACAAAAATGTTCCAGTTTTGTATCTAATGTTACCCAAACAGAATATCAAATCAAAGATCTAATAACATGCAGAACTGAGGGTGTAGTCTATGCCTTACAATGTCCATGCTCTCTTCAGTATATTGGCCGCACTAAAAGGCCCTTGTGGAAACGTTTGAGGGAGCATGTTCAAAATATTGAAAAGGGCTTCCCTGACCATAATGTATCACGGCATTTTTCCATGTGTCATCAAAAAAAATCCCAAAGATCTTAAATTTTGGGCTATTGCCAAATATAATCCACATTGGAGGGGGAGCCATAAGGTACGGCAACTGAGTCAGACTGAATCAAGATGGATACATGAAATGAGATCATTATCACCGAATGGGTTAAATATAGAATTTGATCTCAATTGTTTCATCTCTGATTACTGATTTTTAATTTTCATACATTTTTTCACATATTTATATATTTTTATAATTATGTGTATGTTTGAGTCGACTTCCTCTCTGATTTTAAATTTTAAATTTTAAATTTTAAATTAAAATCAATTTATTTTAACATGTTTTAAATATATATTCTATGTTTATATATATATATGTTATATAATTTTATTATATATGGTAAATATGGTACTGATAAGTTACTGGAGTTCCCCTTTACCATTTTCTATTACAAGTGTTGTATTACTAATGTCCTGTGGGGGTTGTTTCATACCCACAGTTGTCCATATAAATGGATAATGGGTTGGAGGTTATAGTGCTGTACCATTTGTAACCACTGGAGGCTGCTATGTTGAGACATATCCCCAGTGGTTGAATAATAATGATTGTTTTTAAATAATAATAATTTTAAATAATTGTACTCATTTTAATTGTACTTGTATTAAAATTATACATATGAATATATTGCCAATCCTTATGAGCCTGCGATGATGTAAGATGAAACACTCCATTACTGCATATCCCGTTGGTGCCTGTGTATCTCGCTGACTATAAATAACATCAGCTGAGACCTGGCTAGCAGTTACCCATGATTAAGTCACGTGTCTAGTGACGTAACGCGTGGGGGAGAAGTTACGAGCGGGACGGATCGCAGACCCGAATGAGGAGAGCTCATCAGAGACGCTGAGCGGCTAAATTTGAAGGATTGGTGCTAGGTTATCCTAAATGCTGTTTTAATTCGGCGGATTCGTGAGTGAGACCTAGTCTGAAATTTTCTACTTATATTTGTTCATGCCATTTGCGCTATGAAGATTTTTCTCTTGTTTCTTCTATGAGCTGTATCAGTGTGGAGGAAGTGCTGCACATATGAAACAGAAGTCTGCATAGTGTGATTAGATCAAACATCTCTCAATCATTACACAGGGTGTTGTGCACGGAAGAAACTCTGGTGTATCCACTGGACTAATTGTCTTTTTCCCTTTGTTTGTGGGTCTTGTATATATTGAATCACGTATACTTTGGGGTTTTCACATTATCTTAGTTAATACTCAGCGCAATATATTATACATAATTTTCTGCACTATTTGTTTGACTTACATCATTTTATTGCTGCGTTTATTATTTGGTTATTTTGTTAATGGCATTTTTTTAAATATTTAATTAGCGCTGTAGTACCATTTTTCACATTTTACATTAGTCACTTTATCACTATTCAGCAGCTATTATGGATATATTTAAATTTATGGAAAACCGCACAGTTGATTTGAAAGATGTTTTTACCACCAAACCTGTTTCTGAAGTAGGAGATCTTGATACTACTTTTAGGAAGTTTGGCCATCTAATGGAGAAGAAGGTTAGCATATGGTGGGATTTAACCACTCATGAACAATATATTAAAGAGGGCATTGTACCCCGGAGACTTAGATGGGAGGTACCAATTAATGATGGCCTCCTAGACCAGGACTCTATAGAAGAATGGTACAAGTTCTTTAATGAAAAAGGGCTTGAATTAGTGCAATTTATAATGAAACGGAAACAAAGAAAAATTGCAACAATTAACAAACAAATTGCAGAATGTAAAGTATTCTTGGAAGGACACAAGGATACTCCTTCTTTTATAACACTCACTGCTCAACTTAACAAAGTATTGGAGCAAAAGGATCTTGAGATTAAACAACGGAAGAAGCGAAAATATCTTAGGGACACATATGATTATCAACAGCACCAGACCTTTAAATGGCAGATTAATCTTAAGGATGGTAAAAGGGGATCGGTCTCATCATCCCCAGATAGGGAGGTACGTCTAGTATCCCCTAGGAGGGAGATGAGATATAGATCTCCAGAACCCACCAGTTACAATGGAGGGGAATATGGAAGACCTTATAGGGACAATCCTAATGGTCAATACCCTAATAGTCAAGGTCGATCGACAAGAAACGATCAGAATGAACCGAGGACTCCAAAACCCTGGTGGGGTAATAAAAACAATCAAAAACCAAGGTCAAAATCACCCAAAAAGGCCTTTTGGAAAAATAAAAATAACCAAAAACAATCAAAAGCTCCACAAAATCGACCGGATCAATCAAGTGGGCATCAATATGGTTATCAACAGGAGTATCAGCACCATAGCCATGACTATAGGGATCCCAGGGATAACCACTCACAGCAACAGTTGAGAGTCCCACCCCAACAATATCAACAAGGGAGCTCAACTCCAAGGGACTATCATCAATATGATAATAGAAGAAGTCCCGTCCCAATGTACAATAAATATGAACCATTGGGTAACTATAGAGAGGAAAATGATTCTAGATCTTTTTTAGAGTATCGCCGGAGCGACAGAACACCTCCACGATACGAACAAATGACACACCCGCGAAGTCCCAACGAAAGAGAGGGTGCAGAGGTGGATACAAGATCCAAAAGAAGAAAGGTCCAGTAGGGGAAGGAATTTATAATATCAGTGGGGTAAATCTAACACGCACGGAACTTTTAACCTTGGACAAAGGACTCAAGTTTGCCCCAAAACGAAATCTGAGCAAATTTGACGTATATGTGGATATACAAAAATATACCAGGAAACTAAATATCAAGAAATATATGATGAGTCAACCCATAAAGGGAGCATTGGATCAAACCTTGTTGGGGAGAGTTCAGCATAGTCAATTAAGAAATAAGTCATTATTCAATCCTCAAGTCCATAATAATGAACATGTTCAAGTTTTTAACAAAATGGTCCTGAGAGACCTAGAGAGACTAAAAACTAAAAAAGTCCCGGATCCTAAGAATATACACAAAGGAATTAAGGAACTGGAGGAGAATAAACAAGTCATCATTAGACCTGCGGACAAAGGAGGAGCTATAGTGGTATTATCTAAAGATTACTATTTTGAAGAATTGGAAAGTCAACTGGAAGATCAAAATACATATATTGAGCTCAGGGGAAACCCTACGTGTGAATATAAGGAAGAATTAATTGATTTGATCCAAAGAGGGAGGGACAAAGGAATACTTCATAAACGAGAACAAAAATATTTGGTTCCAGAAAATTGCAGGGTGCCTATAATCTATACAATACCAAAAATTCATAAGGACCCACTCAGACCCCCAGGTAGACCCATTATTAACGGAATTCAGTCCATAAATTCAAGACTTGGACAATATGTTGATAAGTTCATTCAGCCATTAGTCCCGCAAACAAGAGCCTATCTAAGGGACACGAAACATCTGATTCAGATTTTGGATACAGTGAAGATCGATAGATCTAAGAAATATCTATTAGCCACTGCGGATGTGTCTTCGCTCTACACGGTCATCAACCATGCAGAGGCGATTCAGGCATCAAAATGGGCATTGAATGAATTTGGGTCACTTGTGTCGAAACAAAATAGGTTTGTGTTGAGATGTTTGGCATTCGGCCTACAACACAATTATTTTTGGCACAGACAGAAATATTATCGCCAACTGAATGGCATAGGCATGGGGGCAAAATATGCACCAAGTGTTGCCAATGTATTCATGGCGGAGTGGGAGGAAACTGCTATTTATGAAGACCCACCTGAGCAATTAGTTCTCTACAAGAGATTCATTGATGATTGTATTCTTATATGGAGTGGTGATGAGGGTTCTTTGATCCAATTTTTTGAAAAACTCAATATGAACCAGAAAAACATTATACTCACCCACATGATTAATGAGAAAACTATACAATTTCTGGATCTAGAAATCACACTTGAAGCTCAAAGAATTACCACTAAAACTTATTTCAAACCGGTTGAGCGAAATAGCTACATACCGGTAGACAGCTGCCATCATGATCCCTGGTTAATTAATATCCCGAAGGGACAATTGGTCAGGATTCGTAGGAACTGTACTGACCCACAAATATACATAGACCAAGCTAATATGATTGGCGAAAAGTTCGTGAACAAAGGATATGACACTGGTTTTATACAGACACAGATCCAAAAAGTACTAGAGATACCCAGAGAAACACTAATAAAAGATAAGGTCAAAAGAACAGCTTTGGATGATCAAGTGCCAATCATTCTGAATTATAACGTCCAACATAAACAGCTGGAGACCATTTTTAAAAGGCATTGGGCTATATTACAGGCGGACAAACAATTACAATGTATATTGCCAAGTATGCCAAGAATAATTTATAGACGGGCACCCACTTTAAGGGATTTAGTGGCTAAGAATGTACCGGATCCCCCTACTAAGTCCAATAGACTAACTTTTTTCCAAGGAAAAGGTTTCTTCCCTTGCAAAAGATGTTTTGCCTGCAGAAAAACTAATTTCAACGGACAAAAATGTTCCAGTTTTGTATCTAATGTTACCCAAACAGAATATCAAATCAAAGATCTAATAACATGCAGAACTGAGGGTGTAGTCTATGCCTTACAATGTCCATGCTCTCTTCAGTATATTGGCCGCACTAAAAGGCCCTTGTGGAAACGTTTGAGGGAGCATGTTCAAAATATTGAAAAGGGCTTCCCTGACCATAATGTATCACGGCATTTTTCCATGTGTCATCAAAAAAATCCCAAAGATCTTAAATTTTGGGCTATTGCCAAATATAATCCACATTGGAGGGGGAGCCATAAGGTACGGCAACTGAGTCAGACTGAATCAAGATGGATACATGAAATGAGATCATTATCACCGAATGGGTTAAATATAGAATTTGATCTCAATTGTTTCATCTCTGATTACTGATTTTTAATTTTCATACATTTTTTCACATATTTATATATTTTTATAATTATGTGTATGTTTGAGTCGACTTCCTCTCTGATTTTAAATTTTAAATTTTAAATTTTAAATTAAAATCAATTTATTTTAACATGTTTTAAATATATATTCTATGTTTATATATATATATGTTATATAATTTTATTATATATGGTAAATATGGTACTGATAAGTTACTGGAGTTCCCCTTTACCATTTTCTATTACAAGTGTTGTATTACTAATGTCCTGTGGGGGTTGTTTCATACCCACAGTTGTCCATATAAATGGATAATGGGTTGGAGGTTATAGTGCTGTACCATTTGTAACCACTGGAGGCTGCTATGTTGAGACATATCCCCAGTGGTTGAATAATAATGATTGTTTTTAAATAATAATAATTTTAAATAATTGTACTCATTTTAATTGTACTTGTATTAAAATTATACATATGAATATATTGCCAATCCTTATGAGCCTGCGATGATGTAAGATGAAACACTCCATTACTGCATATCCCGTTGGTGCCTGTGTATCTCGCTGACTATAAATAACATCAGCTGAGACCTGGCTAGCAGTTACCCATGATTAAGTCACGTGTCTAGTGACGTAACGCGTGGGGGAGAAGTTACGAGCGGGACGGATCGCAGACCCGAATGAGGAGAGCTCATCAGAGACGCTGAGCGGCTAAATTTGAAGGATTGGTGCTAGGTTATCCTAAATGCTGTTTTAATTCGGCGGATTCGTGAGTGAGACCTAGTCTGAAATTTTCTACTTATATTTGTTCATGCCATTTGCGCTATGAAGATTTTTCTCTTGTTTCTTCTATGAGCTGTATCAGTGTGGAGGAAGTGCTGCACATATGAAACAGAAGTCTGCATAGTGTGATTAGATCAAACATCTCTCAATCATTACACAGGGTGTTGTGCACGGAAGAAACTCTGGTGTATCCACTGGACTAATTGTCTTTTTCCCTTTGTTTGTGGGTCTTGTATATATTGAATCACGTATACTTTGGGGTTTTCACATTATCTTAGTTAATACTCAGCGCAATATATTATACATAATTTTCTGCACTATTTGTTTGACTTACATCATTTTATTGCTGCGTTTATTATTTGGTTATTTTGTTAATGGCATTTTTTTAAATATTTAATTAGCGCTGTAGTACCATTTTTCACATACTCCTCCCTATTGTCGTCTGTGCAAAACTCAGCAACTCTGCCATGCAGAAGAGGGTGGACAGAGGATCTGGGGGACATTGATGGCGAGACCTGGGAAACTTGTTTACAGGCTGGCCCTCTCACTTCTGTCTCGCAGTCTCACAGGTTGTCTCACCTGTTCCTGTTACACAGGGTTTACCGTACGCCTATTCAACTGTTTCGATGGGGAAGAAGGGACTCTTCACTGTGTCCCAAGCTATGCGAGGGGGAGGGGTCGCTTATTCACCTGATGTGGAGATGCCCCAAGCTACATCGGTTCTGGAGGAGTGTCACAGAGGTTATCTCCTCGGTGTACCAAGTTAGGGTCCCACTGGACCCCATAGTATGTATACTGGGTGCCGTGGACGAGGAGGTATACCCCCCACCTATTAATATAGCAGTGATCAGGCTCCTATATCTAGCAAGGAAACAGATAGCTAGATTCTGGCTGTCCCCGCATGTCCCGACTAAGAAACAATGGATTGATCAGGTAAATCTTATTATAGTGAGGGAACATTATACATATCAGCATAGAAATGCCCCTAAGAAATTTAATTCCATCTGGCAGCCCTGGCTGGAAACGCCTGGACTGGCACCTCCGAGATTGGTTATGACCCGGCTGTTACAGATGTAGTCGATTCTATCTTCCTGACGCACAAAACATAAAGTTATAAAATATGTCTGACTGAGTCAAAGAATGTATAAAACTTAGACCATGGTTGAGGCACGCGCCTGTGGGGATTACATAATGTGGTCGGGAGAATCTACTTAAGGTTGGATAAGGACTCTGAATGCTTAAGCAGACTGTGGAATGCAGACTTTCAGTTGTGGCCCGTTGGCCGAGTGTGTGTTAGTGTTGGGGGGAGAGGCGGTTTCTCACCTGCCCGGCATAGTTCAAACTCCTTTAATGGTGGAATTTGGTTTAGGTTACCTCCTGGTGCCTCTGTTCTAGCATGCGTACAGTGTAAGTCTTTTTTGTAATAATTTTATTTTGCAACGTTTTTTGTATGCTGACATATATTTCTGTACCGAACTTATATTTTTGGCACAATAAACCATTTTACTGATTAAAAAAAAAAAAAATGTAAGTCTATTAGCTAGTTGCTTATAATGCACTATGCTGTAGGGTTTAAAACGGTCGTTTTATAACCCAAATAATGGCGTCACACATAGTGGAGTCAAGTACTCCAGTACAATGGCCGCCGAGACTACATTGACACACATTGCAGCTTTTACTATGTGTACACCCACCAACAAAATGGCCGCCGCCTTAGACAGAGACGTTTACTCCGGCAAGATGGCCACTGGGTCATTTCCTGTTTTTGGATATAAATGAAAGAATTCCTGGCCAATCAGGCACCTCTGATGAAGCCATGTGATGTGGCGTAACTAGTAAGGACTTGATGCACCAGAAAACACTAAGAACTGAACGCTGAATCGCTGTTTCACATTGCTTTTCAAACCTTTATGTAAGTTTCTACGTCTTTATCAATTAAAAGTTCATGATTTACTTCACGATGGGATGTCTTTTTGCTTTATACTCTGGCACACACCGAGGAGAGATCCTGTGAAACCATCCACAGTGACAGACAGCAGCTGGAGACCCACGCAGTGGAACCATCCCTGGATATATTTACATCCATACAAGCTGTTACATACCTGCCATAAGGTAAGTGCTCTGTGAGCACAACTTATAGAAGAGTCACACAAGAAGACTGTGAAGACACCTTTGTTTGTTTGATACTTGTCTACACAAGGACATTCATTATCCACTCTTTGGGACTTTTTTGTCTTACTAGTCATCTTATGCGTTTTTTGCACATTCCTACACTTTGCACAATTATATATATATATATATATTTTTTTTTTCTTGTATATATTTTTTGCCATAATTAGGTTTTGTCATTTTTTGGCATTTGACCACTAGTTTATACATCACTTTTAGTATAATTTATTCATCCATTATTGATCTATTCAATTTATGTGCTGATAATTTTTTATCACAATGCCAGTGAAACTTCTTAAATATTGAAATAGTTGCACTGCCATTGTACCAATATATATATATATATATATATATATATATATATATATATATATATATATATATATATATATATATATATATATATATATATACATATATATATTATACTTTTATGTTAAAAACATATATATATATACTGTATGTTTTATGTTTTTTTGAATTTATGTAGATACCAGGATACCAGTACAGGAAAGAGCAGGAGCAGGATAGCTGGAAATGAATTGTATATGTCTTGTGATATAAGCCGGCGTACTTTCAAATTTCCCGGGTCGTATCTTTGTTTTGAATCATCAAATTAAGATACGACGGCATCTGGGTTAGATCCGACATGCGTACGGCTTCGTATGCCTCCGGATCTAAGATGCAATTTTTCGGCGTCCGCTGGGTGGCGTTCACGTCGTTTTCCGTGTCGAGTATGCAAATTAGCTATTTCCGACAATCCACGAACGTACGAGCGGCCGTCGCATTCTTTTACGTCGTCTCTAGTCGGCTTTTTCTGGCGTATAGTTAAAGTTGCTGTTTCGTGGCGTATAGTTAAACCTGCTATGTTAAGTATGGCCGTCGTTCCCGCGTTTAATTTGAATTTTTTTTTTTCGTTTGCGTAAGTCGTCCGTGAATCACGGGATGGACGTAATTTACATCCAAGTCAAAACAATGACATCCTTGCGACGTCATTTCGCGCAATGCACGGCGGGAAATTTAGGGACGGCGCATGCGCAGTTCGTTCGGCGCGGGGACGCACTTCATTTAAATGAAACACGCCCCCTACCCGCCCAATTTGAATTCCGCGCCCTTACGCCACGAGAGATAGACTACGCCGCCGTAACTTGCGGTGCAAAATCTTTAAGGATTCGAACCAAAGCCAGGTAAGGTACGGTGGCGTAGGGTATCTCAGATACGATGCACCGGGGCAGATCTTTGTGGATCTGCCCCCTAGTGTTTACACAAAAAAAGATAATTTTTTTTTTTACAGGTGAATAAGAGCAGGCTCACCTTTATTCAATATAGCTCTCCTACTTTTCTCTCTCCCCCCCCCCTCCTCAGGGGGGTATACTTTTTCACATTAGTGAATGCTTGATAGACGTTTTCAGGGCAAACCTACTTTAATGGTATAGGAGGGGGTTGAGCCCACATCCACTTTGTGGTTTTCAATTGTTTCATTAATGCCCAAGTAGGAATCACTGTTCCATGATATTGTTTAATATCAATTAGGCCCAAGCTTCCGTCTGATTTTTAACTACAAAACAATTGGATATTTATTTATTTTTTTATTCTTATTTTTTAAGATCTTTTGCCAGATTATCCACTAGTAGATGGTAATCAAGATGAAATGTGTTGGCTATCTTAGCAGTAGGGTTATTACCTAAATACCTAAGTGTGAATGGTTTCCACACAAATGCATTTTATAGGTGTTTTATCCTTTATACCCTGGCCTTGGCTAATTCCAAAGACTTTGGCAAATGTTAATATAGACCTATACTGATGACAGACATCATCCTTTTACCCAATACAGTAATTTAGGGCCCAGACTTGCTTTGCACAAGGCTCTAAAAAAAATCTACTATGTCAAAAGTGTTTTCAGCATCAGTAGACAGGAGTAGCATTTGGAGGTTGTGATGTTGTGTTGTCTCTTACTTCATGGTCATGCACAAAATCTGGCACAGGTGGATCTGGTCAAGCAGGGGTGTTTTTATTCTATTTGCTACTGTTTTAGCATTTTCACATCTACATTTAGAGATGAGGTCTATAACTAAGGCACTAGACAAGATCTCTACCCTCTTTAAATATAACATCTTTAAGTATTTCTGCTAGCATATTTACCCCTTGTAGTAGAGCATTGAAACATCTCAGAAAGTAAAGCATTAGCCCAAGAATGCCTTACACTACAATAGCGAAAAAACATCAGCTCTTAGTCATTTTCCAATAGAGGTACCATTTATAGTTTTTTCCCATTCTTTTTTTGATATGTCTGCCTTCAGAGTCCAATAACTCTATTTGTATTCCTGGAAATGGTACTTGGCAGAGGTAAGCATCTATTCAGGAATCTCTAGAAATGTTGCTTTTATGAGAACAAAGTTTATACAGTGATTAATAATATTGCACAAAAGTATCTAAAGTATCTGAAGAGCTGGACAGCAGGCATCCCTTGTTTATTTTATTTTAGGGATGAAATGTTGTGACTTTTGAGAGCAGAAGGGTTTCTATCAAACATTTGTTGCCAAGTTCATAATATGAGCAAGCGAACCATTAAATAAATATTTGTCTTTTTTTATAATATTCCTGTAATTTTATTCACGGGTCGGTACGCTCAAGAAAGTTTCTTTTTGTGACCTTTCTAGAATTTTTATATGGAATTAGAGGTTATTTTTTTAAACTGGTTCCTTTTGGAATTAATCTGCCGCTTGAATAGTAGCTGAGAAGAATTGGTCAAAATACATAGAATTTGTTTAACACATATATCCCTCATTTTGCCCTCCCCCTTTTGACCCTCAATAATTTTGCTAAAACTGTGGGTAAATAAGAAAACCAGGACCTATGCTAAGTGGAAGAGTGGGTTTCATAATAACGTGCCATTGCCTCCACCCGGTATTGGGCCCCTGCGAATAGAGGGTATTCCCTTCCGTGGAAACAGCCAGTAACTTAATCAAACAAATTGGGAGTAGAAGATATACTACACCAGCATATAACATTAACCATACATATATAGATGCACACAAGTATGGAAATAATACAAGCTTTATATAAGAAAATAATAAAAATAGTGCATACATCCAATGTACAAACAGGTATTATCAGTAGAGAGCCTGATAGGAGTCCTGGTGGAATTGTGTACACATACCCGGTATATATACAGTAGTTATTAATAGAGATAGCTCCAGATGAATGTTGCATCAAAGTTCAATTGCACTCACAGTAGCTGTGGTTTAGTACCAGAACTTAGAATCAGCCAACTACTCTACACTAGGGATGAGCTTTATGTTCAAGTCGAATATGAGTTTGACTCGAACATTGCCTGTTCGCCCGTTCGGCGAACAGCGAACAATTTGGGGTGCTCATTTTAAAGGTTAATATGCAAGTTATTGTCATAAAAAGTGTTTGGGGACCTGGGTCCTGCCCCAGGGGATATGTGTCAATGCAAAAAAAAGTTTAAAAAATGGCAGTTTTTTCGGGAGTAGTGATTTTAATAATGCTCAAAGTGAAACAATAAAAGTAAAATATTCCTTTAAATTTTATACCTAGGGGGTGTGTATAGTATGCCTGTAAAGTAGTGCATGTTTCCTGTGTTTAGACCTGTCCCTGCACAAAATTTCATTTCTAAAGGAAAAAAAGTCATTTAAAACTACTCGCGGCTATTCATGAATTGTCGGGTCCCGGCAATACAGATCAAAGTCATTAAAAAAAAAACGGCAAACCAAAAAACCAAGTGTGGGGGTCCCCCCAAATTCCATATCCGGCCCCGTCAGGTCTGGTATGGTTATTAAGGGGAACCTCGCACCAATTTTTTTTAAATGGCGTAGGGTCCCCCCCAAAAATCCATATTTTAAGGGGAACCCCGCATTAAAAAAAAAATGGCGTGGAGTCCCCCCAAAAGTCCATACCAGACCCTTATCCAAGCACACAACATGGCAGGCTGCAGGAAAAGTGGGGGGGACGAGAGAACGCCCCCCCTCCTGAATCGTACCAGGCCACATGCCCTCAACATGGGGAAGAAGTCCCTATGTTGATGGGGACAAGTGTCTCATACCCACAACCCTTATCCGGTGGTTGTGGGGGTCTGCGGGCAGAGGGCTTATCAGAACCTGGAAGCCCCCTTTAACAAAGGGGACCCCCAGATCCCGGCCCCGGGGGTTACCCAATGACGTGAAGGTGAACGTGAACGGGTGACCCCTGCCGTTTTTTTTCAATGACTTTGATCTGTATTGTATTACAATTCATGAATGGCCACGAGTAGTTTTACATGACTTTTTTATTTTCCTTTAGAAATGTCATTTTGTAAAGGGACAGTTATAAACACGGGAAACATGCGTTACTTTACAGGTATACTATAGGCACCCCCAGGTACGAAATTAAAAGGAATATTTTACTTTTTTTGTTTCACTTTAAGCATTATTAAAATCACTGTTCCAGAAAAAACTTCAGTTTTTAAAACGGATTGATACATGTCCCCTGGAGCAGGATCCAGGTCCCCAAACACTTTTTATGACAATAACTTGCATATTAACCATTAAAATTAGCACTTTTTATTTTTCATGTTCGTGCCCCATAGTTTTTAACGTGTTCAAACAAATTTTTTGCCTTTTTGCATGTTCTGGTGTGAACCAAACCGGGGGAGTGTTCGGCTCATCCCTACTCTACACATATACTCTTTGCTTTTAGTCCCTCAATAGTAGTTTTTAATATGGCAGCTGGACCTCTACCTTCTAGAAGTTGTCATAGAGGGGCAGATTCACAGACAATTGGACAGGCGCAGCGTATCAGAGATACGATACGCCGCCGTATCTTACCTGGCGTAAATTCGAATCCAGGAAGAATTTGCACCATAAGTTACGGCAGCGTAGTGTTTTTCTGGCGGCGTATTTGAAATTGGGCGGTTTGGGGCGGGTTTCATTTAAATGAAGGCCGCCCCCGCGCCGAATGAAATGCGCATGCGTCGTTCCTAAATTTCCCGCCGTGCATTGCGCTAAATGACGTTGCAACGTCATTTTTTTTAACTTAGATGTGACTTACGTCCATCCCTATTCACGGACGACTTACGCAAAAAAAAAAAATCAAATTTCGACGCGTGAATGACGGCCATACTTTAACATGGCAAGTCTATCTATACGCCACAAAATAGCAGCTTTAACTATACGCCGGAAAAAGCCGACTACAGACAACGTAAGAGAATGCGACGACCGCGCGTACGTTCGTGGATCGTCGGAAAAAGCTCATTTGCATACCCGACGTGGAAAACGACACAAACGCCACCCAGCGGGCGCCGAAGTATTGCATCTGTGATCCGAAGGCGTATGAAGCCGTACGCCTGTCGGATCTTACCCAGATGCCGTCGTATCTTGGTTTGAGGATTCAAACTAAAGATACGACGCAGGAAATTTGAAAGTACGCCGGCGTATCAGTAGATACGCCGGCGTACTTGCTCTGTGAATCTGCTCCTAAATGCCTAACCTGGCTCTAGCCAGTGTTGGTTAATCTAAAACTAGCTTTGGAATTCCAAACCAGAAGGCACAGGTTTAACTATATTAACAGGAGCTGCATATAACTAAAATAACAGAAGCTGCATACAAACTCTATTGCAATAGGCAGGATTTGCCTACTATACTGAAAGGTGGCTGCTACATAAAAGTATTACAGAATAAAAGTAGTACAGACCTAGCTATCTGGCACTGTACATGTTATAAAATAAAAATAGAAAAATGATTTGTTTTTCACTAGAATTCAGATCAAGAAGTTACAGGCAGCAGCTACAGTTAAACAGCCACAGCACAGGCACAATTACCTAATAGTCTCTGCTTCTCATCTGGATAAAATGCAGTGTTGCAGTAATGCAGCTCCTGTATGTGAAAAATGAATGGCGCTGGAGGGAACGAATAGGTCTTAACGAAATGATAAAAAGTCTATTGGGAGGCAAGTCCATAAACATTCAGTCCATATATTAAAAGTTCATCATGAAATCTGAGCAACAATAGCGGCAGCTCCTGATAGAGTAAAGAAGACTGCAGGACATAAAAAGTAACAAAAGGGAGCACCAGACTAAGTGCAGCAATGAAAGTAAAGGCTTGGTAGCTTGCAATCTCGGGGTCATCTGCTTGGTCCCAAGGTGTATGCAGCTCCTGTGGCTTCTGTATCCAGGAGAGTATGGAGGAGCACTGGTAGAAGGCAGCAGCGGCCAGCGTTGAACATAGAAGCCACCGGACCAGAAGTGATGTCAGCAGGGTCGGGAAAGCCACTGGTAAATCAGGTGATGCGTTTTAAAGCATACACTTTTTTTTTCAAACTACAGTTCACTCTGGTCACCACTGATTTCCCCCAGCACTCCTCCATTCTTTGCTGGTACACCAGCCACAGGAGCTGCATACACCTTGGGACCAACGGCGGATCCAGGGGGGGGGGCAACAGGGCAATTGCCCCCCCCCCCCCGAGGCAATCATGTCACATTGGCTTTAAAAAAAAAAAAAAATTTTTTTTTTTTTTTTTTTTTTACTATTTTTTTTTAAAACTGCTTTGTGGCAACGGCGGATCCAGGGGGGGGCAACATGGCAATTGTCCCCCCCCCCCCCCCCCCCGAGGCAATCATGTCACATTGGCTTTAAAAAAAAAAAAAAAAAGATTTTTTTTTTTTTTTTACTATTTTTTTTTTTAAAACTGCTTTGTGGCAACGGCGGATCCAGGGGTGGGGGGCAACATGGCAATTGCTCCCCCTCGAGGCAATCATGTCACATTGGCTTTTAAACTGCTTTGCGGTGCCTGCAGCTCCCGCTGCCGAGTCTCTAACTCTCTCTCCCTCTCTCATCACCAGGGCTGGTAGGCTGCCTGTCCTGAGGCTGCTTTGAGCTGTAGCTGACTGCAGCGCTCCCCTCTCTCCTGCGTGTATGACATCGGGCATCTCTGACTGTGTGTGAGAGCTGGATCTGTGTTCGGCTGTGCTGCCTGTGCTAGACCTGCTCGTGTGATAGTAGATGGAGATGGGACACTGATTGAATCAGTGTTTTGTCTATCACACAAGCCCGTCTAGGGTGGGACTTTGCTAGAGCCGAACACAGACCTACAGCTCCTGTTTGTTCCATGACACACGTCGGGAGAGGAGATACCTGCTGTGTGTGATCGAGGCAATGCCATGGTGAGTGCCATGCACAGTGTGGCTGCATTAATAGACAAAAGTGGGGCTGCATTCATATACAAAAGTGGGACTGCATGTATATACAAAAGTGGGACTGCATTCATATACAAAAGTGGGACTGCATTCATATACAAAAGTGGGACTGCATTCATAGACACAAGTGGGGCTGCATTCATAGACACAAGTGGGGCTGCATTCATAGACACAAGTGGGGCTGCATTCATAGACAAAAGTATGGCTGCATTCATAGACAAAAGTGTGGCTGCATTCATAGACAAAAGTGGGACTGCATTCATAGACACAAGTGGGACTGCATTCATAGACACAAGTGGGACTGCATTGATATACAAAAGTGGGACTGCATTGATATACAAAAGTGGGTCTGCATTGATATACAAAAGTGGGTCTGCATTGATATACAAAAGTGGGTCTGCATTGATATACAAAAGTGGGACTGCATTAATATACAAAAGTGGGACTGAATTTATACACAAAGGTGGGGCTGCGTTCATATGCACAGTGAGGCTGCAATGGTGGGCACTGATGAGGCTGCATTGATCTCCTGTACCATGTGTTCAGTCTCTGACCATCCCTTGTACCATGCCTGCAGTCTCTGACCATCTCTTATACCACGTCTGCAGTCTCTGACCATCCCTTGTACCACGTCTGCAGTCTCTGACCATCCCTTGTACCATGTCTGCAGTCTCTGACCATCTCCTGTACCACGTCTGCAGTCTCTGACCATCTCTTATACCACTTCTGCAGTCTCTGACCATCCCTTGTACCATGCCTGCAGTCTCTGACCATCCCTTGTACCACGTCTGCAGTCTCTGACCATTTCTTGTACCACGTCTGCAGTCTCTGACCATCCCTTGTACCACGTCTGCAGTCTCTGACCATCTCCTTGTACCACGTCTGCAGTCTCTGACCATCTCTTGTACCACGTCTGCAGTCTCTGACCATCTCTTGTACCATGTCTGCAGTCTCTGACCATCCCTTGTACCACGTCTGCAGTCTCTGACCATCTCCTGTACCACGTCTGCAGTCTCTGACCATCTCCTGTACCACGTCTGCAGTCTCTGACCATTTCTTGTACCACGTCTGCAGTCTTTGACCATCCCTTGTACCACGTCTGCAGTCTCTGACCATCCCTTGTACCACGTCTGCAGTCTCTGACCATCTCCTGTACCATGTCTGCAGTCTCTGACCATCTCTTGTACCATGCCTGCAGTCTCTGACCATCTCTTATACCATGTCTGCAGTCTCTGACCATCCCTTGTACCATGTCTGCAGTCTCTGACCATCCCTTGTACCATGCCTGCAGTCTCTGACCATCTCTTGTACCACGTCTGCAGTCTCTGACCATCTCTTGTACCATGTCTGCAGTCTCTGACCATCTCCTGTACCACGTCTGCAGTCTCTGACCATCTCCTGTACCACGTCTGCAGTCTCTGACCATTTCTTGTACCACGTCTGCAGTCCCTGACAATTGTCTACAAACTATGGGATAGATTTATGGCATTTATATTTAAATATTTTTTACTAGTAATGGCGGCAATCATTGATTTTTTAGCGGTACTGCAACATTGCAGAGGACACACCGGACACCTAATTGAGTTCTGTAAGCAACACCTTATTTTCTGGCAGTGCCCCTCCCGAGACTAGACTCTGGATCCGCCCTTGCTTGGGACCAAGCAGATGGCCCCAGGATTGCAAAAGCTACCAAGGCTGTTTATATACAGATATGCCTGTTTGCTCTTTTTAAAATGTGAGTTGCCATTTGTTTTGTTTTTTTATGAATTCCTTTAGTTTCATTGCTACACTTAGTCTGGCGATCAGCAACTCTCTCTCCACTTCCTGCTTCTGGAGTTTTTAAGTAAGTCTCCAGCAGACAGGAAATGCTAATACATAATCATACATTACACTGTGATATTAGCAGCTAACAATACAGGGCAACAGATCCCTACACACAAATTATAAGATTTCCTAAATTCTGCTTGCAATCTAAGTGACAATTTTAAGCATGCTTCTACAATGTCTTTGGGGGGGATTTCAGCTTACTCAACCAACTATAAATAGTTATGTTCCAAATATATAAAAACAATTAGAGCATACTGTATGTATAGCGGGTGTAAAAATGGCATGTGTAGCCTTTCGTAGTAGGATTATCCAGTCTCCAGACATCCACCAATGTATGAACAAGGGTTAAAAAGCACAGATAGAATAGTCAGGGCCTTCTTGAGCTCCATTAGCTTTTGCATAGCTGTCCAGAGAAAGAACAGCAGGTTAGTATTTTATTTTAACTATTTTCTACAGTAATATCCCTGTTGTATAACGCGCCATTAAAGTGTTACTAAACCCACAACAGTAAAATCTGTCTGTATATGCAGTATAGTAGGCTTGTTATACTCACTGTGGAACTTAAGGGGTTAATCCTCTGCACTGTGTAAAAAGTCTGTTTTATCCTGTATGCACAGATCCCTCCTGTACTGTCTATCTAGGGAAATCCAGCTAACACAAGCAGGACAGCCAACCCGCACATGCTCAGTTGTGTCTTTTTTGCTGGAGAGAACATTTACTTATTCTCAAAGCTAGCCAGGTCACATGATATTGACATTACACAAGTGGGTGTGTATACAGGCTGCGGTGGAAATCTCATCCTACCTGAACTCTCAGCACTGGAGAAACTGTGCAGTTTATCATGTAACTGTGGTATACAGCTCATCCAAAAAGTTATATAGTGGCAGTATTTTAATGTACCAAGAAGATTTATAAGCCGTGGGCACTGTGGGGGGTGGGTTAACTATTTTCATATTACTGGTTTTAGGAACACTTTAAGGATCAAATAACTGCTTTTACTGTTGTCTAGAATAGAATCTAGGATAAATGGTACACTGCTAAGAAATCTTATCACTACTCTGGGAGATTTTTTTTTTTTTTTTTTTTTTTACTTCAATACTTTTTTTTTTTATTGTTTCCATACAAATACAAAAAAAATTTTACAAATCCGTTTTTTTTTTTTCCTTTTCCCATACTTAGTGCTTTTTATGTGCATACAGGAGATTAATTGCAAACATTAAAAGTGTCCATTCGTCCCATTCCCCCCCCCCCCTCCCCTCCCTCCCTCCCTCCTATATTACTTTAAAGTGCATACACGTTTTTAGTTCTATTCTTTTCCTTAAATTATTACCCATCTTTCCTTAATTTAAAGTGAGCGACCTATTTTACATAGCCACTGTTCCCATATTGCTTTACATTTTTTGAGGTTACCCCTTCTGATCCATGTTGCCCTTTCCTTCCCAATTGTGCTATTTATTACATTAAACCATTCCTCTACTGTGGGTGGATTTTGTGCTTGCCATTTTAGTGCTATTAGTTTCCTCGCCTGAAACAGGCATCTTACAACTGCTTCTAATGTATCCCTCTGCCCCATTCTCTCCTCGATACATCCCAATAGGCAGACCCTAGCTTCAAGTTCCAGAGTGATGCCGAAAGTTGCATTTATAGTGTCCAGAATTCCAACCCAGTATCTATGCAACTTTGGGCATTTCCACATCATGTGGATGAGGTCCCCTGTATCTTGGCATCTGGGGCATTTATCATCCTGCTTCCATCCAAATCCATATAATTTCTTTGGGGTATAATAGACCCTGTGTAGGAGAAATAAATGGGAGACCCGTTGTGACGGGGCTAATGAGACCCTTATCCCTAGTTCCAGTATCCTATCCCATTGGTCATTCGTTAAAGGTCCAATATCCTCCTCCCATCTCTGTTTGTTCCTGCTCAACTTCTCTTTTCCTATTAACTGATCACTGATCCGTTCATATAATTCTGAGATAAGACCTTTCAGAACCCCCGTCTTGATTAGTCTTTGGAGATGCGTGAGCTTTTGCCAGCTTACCGGCTGTGATTTAAATTGGGCTTGTAGTGCGTGTCTAACCTGTAAGTAAGTAAAAAACATGGAGTTTGGAAGGCTAAATTCACTGCTTAGCTCTGAAAAGAGTTTTAATGTGCAACCTGTATACAGTTGTGCCACTCTGGTTATCCCCCGTTTCTCCCATTCTTTTAGTTTCCCCATAGCCAAAATTTCTTTTAAATTATTGTTATCCCATAATGGGGAATATTCTGTTAATCCTTTATAGCCCAAAGCTAATTTTACTGCTTGCCATATTCTCGCCACCATGTTGGATTTTTCACAGAGAAGGAGTTGGCTTCTAAGGTCTCTATTACAGATCTATGGGGGGACCCTCTTAGTATCATTTTCCCGCTCGCGTTTCCTCCCCCCTCTATGCTACACCCCCCCAAGTGCTGTAACTGTGCCGCCAAATAATAACTATAAGGATGTGGAACCGCCAACCCTCCTCTATTTGTTGGTAATTGCAACGTTCGGAGACTGATCCTTGCTTTACCCTTTTTCCAAATTAGGGTCCTAAAGAGGGTCTCTGTCTTTTTAAACCATTGGTTGTCAATCCATACTGGGGAGTTGTGGAGTATATAGAGCAATTGTGGCATCCATATCATTTTAATTAAATTACTGCGGCCGGCCACCGATAGTGGCAAATGTCCCCATATATCCGCTTTGCGTTTAAATTTACCCAGAAGTGGCACTAAATTATTATTTATGAATTGTTCTGGTTTACGTGTTACCACGATTCCCAGATACTCCATCTTCTCCCCAATTTTTAATTGAGGGATTCCTATCCCATCCATATTGCCTACTGGATCCACTGGTAAGAGTGTTGATTTTTCCCAGTTTATTACCAGGCCCGAGAATCGTCCGAACGCTTCTACCGTTTGAACTGCAATTTTGAGGGAGGTTGTAGAATTGCCCAGAAAAAGGAGGATGTCGTGCGCATAAAGCGCGACTTTCTCCTCCTCTGCTCCTCTCTGGAACCCCTGTATTTCCTGTTTAGCTCTAATTGCAATCGCCAAGGGCTCAATTGCCAGGGCGAAAAGGAGAGGGGACAGTGGACATCCCTGTCTCGTTCCCCTTTCCAATTCAAAAAACTGTGAAACTTCATTATTTATTTTTATTTTGGCCTTTGGGGAGTTATATAATAACTTTATCCATTTAATAAGAGATGGACCAAACCCAAACTTCTCCAGAGCGTACCAGAGATAGTCCCACTCCAGACTATCAAAGGCCTTGGTGGCATCCAATGCTAGGATAGATCTATCACCCGCACTCTCCGTTGGAGTCTGTAAGTTTAAGTACAACCTTCTTATGTTTATACTCGTGGACCGATTCGGAATAAATCCAGATTGATCTGGATGTATTAATTTCTGAATATATTTATTTATTCTCGTTGCCAATACTTTGGCCAAGATTTTTACATCTGAGCAGAGTAAAGATATCGGTCTATACGATGATGTATCTAGTCGGTCTTTCCCTTCCTTCTGGAGCACTATAATAATTGCTTCTAACATTGAAGAGGGTAATCTTCCTCCTTCTATCGCCCAGTTCAGCGTTTTTAGCAATTCCGGGAGCAGCACCTCACCGTATTGTTTGTAAATCTCCGCTGGTAGGCCATCTGGCCCTGGGGACTTTTGATTAGAAAGTTCTTTAACTGCCTGCTGTAGTTCCAATAATGTGATTGGGGATTCCATAGCGTTTCTGTCCTCCTCTAATAGAGCTGGGATTCCTATTTCTCTAAAATATTCTTCCATTTGCACTTTAGCTTCCCCCTTTCTTGATCTATACAGGTCTTTATAATATACTGCAAACGTATCCACTATTACAGATGTTTCAGATGATATCCCACCTCCTATCGTCCTGACTGCGGGAACACTAGAGGGCGCTATATTAGTTTTTGCTAGAAGGGCCAGAGTATGGCCCACACTTTCCCCCTCTGAAAAGGCGCTCTGCTGCTGAAATAGGCGCTTATTTTCAACTTTCTTGTTTATCACCAACTTATATTCCTGTTGCTTCTCCAACCATAGCCTTTGTTTAATCAGTGTTGGATTTTCCACATATTGCTTTTCAGCCTCTAGAACCTCTTGCCTGATTTTCTCCTCCCATTCCCTCGAGTTCCTCTTGATCTTAGCTACCTGCTGAATCAATATACCCCTGAGGAACGCCTTCAGGGCGTCCCACACCACTCCCCCTGATGCCGTCCCTGTATTGAAGTCCAGGAATTCTCTTAATTTAATGCCGATTTCTTCTGGCTTCCCCATCACTTCAAGCCAAAAGGGACTTATTTTCCAATTACTTGGAAGAGGTTTTTTCCCTATGCTCAGTGATAACACCAGAGGGGAATGATCAGAAACCCCTCTTGGATAATAGGATATTTTACTGACTGCTTGTAAACTTGCACAGTTTCCCAGTGCCATGTCTATTCTTGATAATGTGGAATATGTACTTGAAAAACAGGAGTACTGCCGCACATCTGGATATTTCGCCCTCCAAATGTCCCACCACCCAACCTCTTCCAAAAATTGACTCAAGTGCCCTTCTCCTAGCCCTGGACTCCGTATCCCCGGTGGAAATCTGTCCATCGTTCTGTTTAACACGTTATTTAAATCTCCAACGACTAATACCGGGATATTTACCTTATTTACCACAAATTCCGTTAATTTATACAACACCTCCATCTTAAACGGAGGGGGTATATAAATATTCGCCAATACATATGGTACATTTTCTATCAAACACTGCAGAAAAATATAGCGACCCAGTTCATCTCTTCTTGACTCTATACATGTAAATGATACGCCTGTTTTTACCATTATGCTCACTCCTCTGGAATAAGAAGAGTGGACAGAATGGTATTGTTTTGATACTTTTTTTTATTGACCAATTTTAACTTTGTTTCTTTAGTCAAATGGGTTTCTTGAATGCATATCACCTCCACCCCATAACACTCCAGGGTAGTAAAAATTGCAGCTTTTTTCACTGGGTCCCCCATCCCCCGGACATTCCAGGAGCCTATATTTATCATTTTAGGTCTCATACCTGGCCTTATAAACATGATTTACAAAAATAACCCACCTCCCAATGGGATTAATTACATTCCCTTCTCTTATGCTTAATACGTAATACATAATGCTCGCAAATTTGTGGAACTTTCCGTAGCTGCATTTTAACATTATAGCCCCAGAGAAAGCATATCGAACAAAAGAAAAAGCCTCTAAAGAGCAAACAGAAAGACTATATGCCATTTTAAATATACCTAAGAAAGAAAAACAATTAGATGTGCCTTCAAGTGCATTCCCTTCACTTGTGCTCGATAAGTGATACGTGATACTCATGCTCTGATGCAACTTTACCCCCCATTCCCCACCTTCCCACCCCCCCTCCCCCCTTCCCACCAACCCTCCTCCCCCCCCCCACCCCTCCCCCCTGCCTATCTAGGCCACCCCTTAGGGCTATACATGTGACCTCTCCCTTCCATCCTTCCCTTACATTACCCTTCCCATCCATATCTATTGTGATCCCGTACAACCTCCTCCCCGACCCACGCCCCTAAACGCATAACCAGAGGAGGGGAGAGAGAAAGGGAGGAGGAGAGGAAAGAGAAGAGGGCAACAGGTTCTCTGCCCAATGCCCATTCGTTTTAATTCATGTACCTGAACATATATTCTCTCCTCCCCTACCCCCCTCCCCTCCCCCCCATTCCTACAACGGCCCCCTCCCCGTACCCCCCTTCATATCTATCTGTATTCCAATTTATACCATTAGTGTTATATTTTGCTTTGTTATAATATGTGTCTACCTTTCCTTTTCCCTTCTCTCTCAGTGTTTAGGAGAAAAAACAAACGAACAAAAAAAAAAAAAAAACCCCACACCCCCCTTAATGTCTTCCCAGCACATAACTCTTGTTCAGCCTTTTCCAAGTTATCCAATCAGTCCGGACTTAGTCTACTCTCGTGCTTTATTCTCTTCCAGCCACTGAGTCAAAAATTTGGGGGCCTTCTGCTGTCATTACTCTTAGACGTGCTGGATACAGTAGTGCATATTTGAATTTATTCTTTAGAAGATTACGTTTAATAGGTGTAAACTCTGATCTACGTTTACTGAGTTCTGGAGAGAAATCTGGAAAAAATGAGATTCTTGAATCATTATAAAAAATGTCCCCCTTCTCTCTCGCCTTTTGCAATACTGCTGCCTTATCTGTAAAATTAAGAAACTTCAAGAGTAGGGGCCTAGGGTGTCCATCCTTAAGATGTGTTCTAAACGGGACTCTATGGGCCCTTTCTATTGCAAAGAGCAGTGAGAAGGTATTTTCCCCAAAAATGTCTCCGAGCCATTTCTCAAAGAACCTTATGGGGTCGGTACCCTCACTGCGTTCTGGAAGACCCACCACCCGAATGTTATTTCTTCGTAGCCTATTTTCGATTTCGTCAAGTTTAGAGGCCTGCCATCCATTTTGTTCCTTTAATTCTTGCATCTGTTGTTTTAATGAATATACCTCGTCTTCTACTTGGCTCACTCTCTCCTCTGCTGATGTTATCCTTTGCCCAGTCTTTTGCAATTCCTGGCCCATTGTCACTAGTTCTTCCTTTATTTCTTTTATCTGGTCAGTTAAATTATTCAATGTCCCTCTACATGCATTTATGGCACTTAATATCTCCTTCAAAGTTGGCTCTTCCTCCCGCCTGGGATCATCTGCTATTTTTGCCAATGAGGTTTCTATAAGAGATTTTGGTAATGCCATTGCACCCTCCCCTCTCCCCTTGGGGCTCTACCACCGGGTTTTTTTTTATTTTAGGAGCTGATGAACCTTGTCCACCGCTTTTCCTGTCCGTCGCTGTCCCTGTTTGGTTTTTGACCTGCGATTGTGTTTGTGGGTGCTGAGCTGCTTTTCCAGGCGACTTTTCTACTTTAGCTGCTGCTGTGGCTGCTGCGACTGCTGCCGCCTGTGCCGCCTTCTCCTTATCTTTCGCAGCCCGTGTTACTTGAGGGCCACCACTTTCCTGGTTGGACTGTCCCTTTTTTATAACTGCTGCCATTATTCAAAGAAATGCAACAAAAAAAAAAATATGCGGCACTCCAACAGTACACCTAGTATACTAATCTGATGTATAAAGGATATGGAAGCAGCAACTGCAGAAGATATGTGAGCAGCAAGCCTGGTGTTGGCCAAAAAAAAAAAAAAAAAATTCCAAAGAGAGCAAACAGGCTATTTGCTTTGCTTAATAACAGATTAACGGTTATTGCTATACAGTTCCATGTACCCAGCGCAAGGTACAATACGGAATTCGTGCAGAGTAAGTGCTAATTTTGCTTGGAGAGAAAAAAAAATGAAAACAACAGCCTGTTCCTCCTGTGGCTAAGCTGTGTGAAAGCGGGGCAGATATCTAAGCTCTGAATGCCTTTATGCCTTTGTAAGCTACAGCCAGTAACTGTAAACTGGTATATAGTCCCATATACTTCCAGTCCCCGTTCACAATGCACCATTCACAGTTCACACTTTATACACACTAACTGTGCTACTCACGCCGTTCCTTCAGGCTTCCCCCGCTTGCCACAGCTGTTTGTAATGTTCATAGAAATAAACAGACAGATAGGAATCCTCCTACCCTACCCTCTGTGTTGCTGGACCCTGGGTGCCCCCTCTTTCTTCCACAGCCAGGGTACGAGAGTCGATGGAGGGGCTCTCCGTACAATCCTGACACCTCCAGCTGCTACGTCATGTAGCTTTAAGAGCCATCAACAGGAGAGAGGGGAGAAATAATATTATAGAGATAATAAAAACAACAACTCAGCACATATCCTTAGCACTGGTATTCCATTGACATTCCTCTTCCATTTGGCATTGGCATTAGCATTCAGCATTCAGTTACAGTCCATTCCTGTTATTTTAATTTACTTTTAGCAATATGCAATATACCACGTGTAGTATGAAGTGCAAATGCCATATGCAATATGCAACTTATAATGGTCATCCACAGTTTTATTTACTCACATAAGCTTGAGGAAAAAATATATATTTCTTTTGACCTTCTTTAGCTCTCTCCGTGCCTCTCAGGAATCTTCCCAAAGCACCGTCAGTCCTCTGTCTCACTCCAGCATCAAAGGCAGCGGTAGACAGCCAATCAGTGGCACCGTGTGATGAGCGCAGAGCTCCAGTCAGCAGCGCCGTATGATGCAATCTCTCCCCCTCAACCCCCCGACAAGCACTCGTCCAAAGCAGCCAATCAAAGACGCCAGGAGGCGGGCGCCGGAGGCACGTCCCCGTCCGGGGTTCCCCCCAGGCAGCCAGAGATGATCCACGGAGGAGGAAAAAACATCCGCTGCCGTCCGCCCCTCCCGCCCAGCAACAACGCCAAGTAAGCAGGAGCGGGATGGATCGGGTCTATAGGCGGGTATCAGAGAGGGCTATCGCAGGTCTCAGAGCATCCAGATCAGCCTTTCCCGATCATTTAGCAGAGTAGCCTAGCTAGTCAGCATGGCGTGGTACGGAGAGGAGACCCGCACGGCTCACACACACTCACTCCTCCATCCGGTCACGCCCTTGGAGATTTTTAATCTGTATGAAAAGTCCCTTTTAAAACACATCTCCTGGAGGCATACTATATCACCCTTCAGTTTAAATAATTGTATTAATACTTTATATTTTATAGAAATAACTCACTTAAATCTGTCCAAACAAGAGTCCAGTAGACATCCCGGGTATAATAAAATTTGAAACACAAAATCATAAATTATAATATAATAAATAAATATAAATAATTATAACAAATAATATAATATACATTTTTACTTTCAGTGTTTGATGACGAATTTCCCCACAAATCGCTATCGCTCAATTCTGCAAGTGATTATATCTTATTATTGCAGTTTTTTAGCTGGTCTAAAACCACTTTTGACATAAAGGGACACTTTTTGGTTGCTATTAAGGATGAGCTGAACACCCCCCTGTTCGGTTCGCATCAGAACTTGCGAACACACCAATGTTCTTGTGAACTTTAGAACCCCCGTTAAAGTCTATGGGACTCGAACATTTGAAATCTAAAGTGTTAATTTTAAAGGCTAATATGCAAGTTATTGTCCTAAAAAGTGTTTGGGGACCTGGGTCCTGTCCCAGGAAACATGTATCAATGCAAAAAATAGTTTTAAAAACTGAAGTTTTTTCAGGAGCAGTAAATTTAATAATGCTAAAAGTGAAACAATAAAAGTGTAATATTACTTTAAATTTCGTACCTAGGGGGGGTGTAAAGTCAGCATGTGAAAAAGCGCATGTTTCCCGTACATAGAACTGTCCCTGCACAAAGTGTAATTTCTAAAAGAAAAAAAGGCATTTAAAATCGGCTTTGCGGCTCTAATGAATTGTCGGCTCTGGCAATTCAGAGATGATTCATTCATAAAAAATAAAAATAAAAAAGCTGGGGGTCCCCCCAAATTCCATTAACAGGCCCTTCAGGTCTGATATGGCTATTAAGGGGAACCCCCCTGTCAATTTAAAAAAAAATGACGTGGGGTTCCCCCCAAATATCCATACCAGACCCTTCAGGTCTGGTGTGGATTTTAAGGGGAACTCCACCTCAATTTTAAAAAAAAAATGGCGTGGAGTTCCCCCAAAAATCCACACCAGACCCTTATCCGAGCACGTTAACCTGGCCGGCCGCAGAAAAGAGGGGGTACAGAGTGCGGCCCCCCCTCTCCTCAACTGCACCAGGCTACATGCCCTCAACATGGGGAGGATGTCCCCATGTTGATGGGGACAAGGGCCTCATCCCCACAACCCTTGCACGGTGGTTGTGGGGGTCTGCGGGCGGGGGGCTTATCAGAATCTGGAAGATCCCTTTAACTGCCCCCCCCCTATGTGAATTGGTAATGGGGTACACTGTACCTCTACCATTTCACGAAGGAAGTGTAAATAGTTAAAAAAAACACAGACACAGAAAAAAATCCTTTATTAAAAAAAAAAAATCCAGCGATGTGAATCCACTCTCGGCCCGGCCCCCCACTCCAACGTTGTCTTTCCAGCGACGGATGATCTCTCCAGCGACTGGTGATCAGCGGTCCGGTCCAGCGATGAGAAGATGGATCCGTCCAGAGCGCAGCAGGCGAGCTCCTCTCTCTGCTGGACACAGCTCAGCGGAATGACGCGCTGGAGCTGTGACATTTCTTATATAGGGGAAGCGGCCACCCGTCACGTGACCCCGCCCCCTCTGACGCACCCTCGTACGTCACTGGGAAAGACCGGGAAAGACCCGGCTTTCCCAGAAATTTCACTTTGTGCAGGGACAGTTCTATGTACGGGAAACATGCGCTTTTTCACATGCTGACTTTACACCCCCCCTAGGTACGAAATTTAAAGTAATATTACACTTTTATTGTTTCACTTTTAGCATTATTAAATTCACTGCTCCTGAAAAAACGGCAGTTTTTAAAACTTTTTTTTGCATTGATACATGTTTCCTGGGACAGGACCCAGGTCCCCAAACACTTTCTAGGACAATAAATTGCATATTAGCCTTTAAAATTAACACTTTAGATTTCTCCCATAGACTTTAACAGGGTGTTCCGCGGCTTTTCGAACAGGCGAACAGGCAATGTTCGAGTCGAACATGAGTTCGACTCGAACTCGAAGCTCATCCCTAGTTGCTATGGACAATCTTCAGTTTCCAGGCAGAAAGAACAGGTTTTTTTTTATATAGAACTGCATTCAGAACACTGGGCAGACCACTAGGGACAATGGGGGGGTGTGTTTTTTTTCCATACAGTACTGTAATCTATAAGATTACATTATACTGTTTGTACTGTGTTTATTTACTTTTTTGAATTTGGTGCCGATTTCCGCCCCCATGCGTTGTAACGTCACAGGGAACGGAGCTCGGTGGCACACAGGCACTGTGAATTGAGCGAGGAGACACTTACCTGCAGGAGAAGCCCGCAATGTCGCCGTCTTCCTCCATGGCAGCGAGCGTCCATCTTCACCCCTCTTCTTCCGGGGGCAGCGAACTCTGGCTCTGTGACTGGCTGGAGTTGTGTGGCGGGAGCCGCCTTTAACGGCATGACCCCGGCTTGAAACATCACAGCGTGCCCTTTCAAGACAGCGCATGCGCAGAAGAAGGCGTCACTCGGGGAAATTGCAAACATCTCCGAGACCGTGTAGGTCTCTGAGATATTGTAAGCACCTACAGGTAAGCCTTAAAGGAGTTGTAAAGGAAACATTTTTTTTTGCTGAAACTACTGTTTACAGGGTATAGAGACATAATAGTTAACTGATTCCTTTTAAAAATTATTAAAAATAGATCAATCATATAATGTACCTACAGTTTCAGTTTCATTTTTGCATGCTGTTTCCTGTCTCTCTGATGTACAGAGACTCAGAGCCAATACAGGGCAGTGATGGTTTGTAAAACGAAACTGATTGGTGTTGAGGGGTTTTAGACACAGTAATCACACCTCCTTGATTAGTGACCACAGAGAGAAAGCTACCATGACTTTTTTCATCAGGAAACAGACAACCAGGAAGTGTTCAGAACAGAGAAGAATTACAGCAACTTGAGAGCAAAAACGAACAATGAGGACATGAAACCAGGACTGCAGTAAGGTAAAGGAAGCTATTTAGCTAAAAAAAAAATCCTTTAGTGACCTGTAGGTGTAACTTCTCCCCAAGATTTTACAACCACTTTAAAATAGATTGCACAGAGGTTTTGCGATTAGACTGTAAAGCGTATGGCTATTTTTTTTTTTTCAAAAGCTTCCTACTTCTCTAAAACCACAAACCAGAATAAAGCTTGAAATGGAAAATGAGAATTATTTTTTTAAAGTTTGAGTCTGATCAGTAAATGAGCGGGAGTAACAGTCCTTAATACCAGCAATTTAATACAAGAGGCCCAATTTTGGCTTAACAAGCCCACACTAAAAGCTAATTTCTTTAAATGTCTTTTCAAAATGGATAGCCTTTAAATCAAACCTGGCCTGGAAAATGACAGTTGGAATCTGAAAGCTTGAGTTTGATCGGTAAGGGTAGGGAAATAACCGATCTAGATAGTGACAGTTTAATACATGAGTCCAATTTGACTTAACAAGCACATGCTAAGTGACACAAAAGCTAATTTCTTAAAATGTCATAATAATTTTAAAAGTGAAGACTTTGAGGATGTAAGCAGCGTGTGTTTTGTCAAATGACTACGTCTTTTCGTCTTGGATAATTTTTAGATTCCTAAATCTCAGAAATAGTTGTAAAAGGTATTTAGAAGCATACATATAACACTAAGTATGCTTGAAATAAAGCTGGACAATCTCTCTTTTATTTTGAAATTAAATGACAGATATGAATGACCTATAAAGTCTTTATGTGCTTTGAAAATGACTGATTTTAGGAAAGAGAGATTTCCTGTTTGTAACAAAATTACCAATTGGTATCATTGTGCTTTGTTTTTCTCTTACCAAGATTTTACCAATTATTGCATTTCTAGTGATTCAAATACTTTAGAAATTGCAGAGCGATGACATAAGAAACCAATTTGTTGTGAAAGGTTTCTAATAACCTAAAATAAATGTAAAACAGATAACCTAGAGTTGTTTCAGTTTGGTAAGCAAAATAAATAATTCTGATCAGTTATTTATTTTCAGCTGCAGGCGGGGGACTTATCGGAATCTGCAAGCCCCTTCAACAAGGGGCCCCCCAGATCTTGCTCCCCACCACATACCCATACCCATTCACCAAAAAAGTGTCAAAGAGTAAGAAAAACAGGAGACAAGTCCTGGAGACAAGTTTTTGACAAGTCCTTTTTTTAAAAAGTACAAAAAGTGTCCCTCGATGTAAATCCACTGTCAATCGTGACATCCGACGGACCCATAAAAAGCGCTTGTGCCTTCTGGGAGGCCCCCCGCTGACTGCTCACGCTGCACTTTGACAGCTCTTGTATAGGTCCCACCCCCTTCTGACGTCACATGAATTCACATGATGTTTCCTGACCTGCAAGGCTGCATGCTCGGATAAAGGTCTGGTATGGACTTTAGGTGGACCCCACACTGATTTTTTTTTAATTTTGGCATGTTTTTTTCATAATTTTTTAATACCTGGTTTCCAGCTATAGTAACTGTGAGTCATTTTAAATGTGATTTTTTTTTCTTTAGAAATATGCTACAAAATGCACCACTTTACAGGCACATTAAGGCACAATATTTAAAGGAATTTTTCATTTTCATTGTTGCACTTTAAGCATCATTAAATTATTACTCCTTTTTTATTCGACTGTCAGCAGGGAAGCCCATTCACAGCTGATGACTCATCTGTTGTTAAGAACGCAGCGCCCATTCCTTAACAACCAGCTTACACTGTGCCCTGATTGGGCAAAGCTTTTCCCAATCAGAGCACAGAATTCACTGTGTGGCGGCCAAACAGGCAAATATTCAACCTAAACTCATGCTCGGGCCAAACCGTTCACCCATGCCTACTGGTAAGTAATACAAATAAGATATCAGTATAGAAAATCAATGTATACATACACAAAAATCATTCACAATAACATATTATTTTTTACAAAATGAGAAACGAAAAGGGAAGAGACAAGGCAACGTATATACTGTGTACTCTGATTAGGAAATTCATAGAAGGGAAAGAAAAAAAAAGAAGACAAAGAAAAAGAAAAACAATTCATATACATATATGTATGTGGAGGAGTACTTTGAAACATCCTATTCAGTGGACATTAGGCAGAAAAAATGGGAGAGTCACACTGCTGAAAATAAATCTTACCTTGTAACAGAAAGAAAACTTATTTTTCTCCAACATTCATTTACTCCACCTAGGTGGTAGTAATCTGTAGAGGCAGCAGTTCTCTTGATTTACCATATTATATTATATATTTTTTCCCCTGCTGGTATTTTTCTCCTTTGCGCGGAATCATACACACCCTTTATCTATTTATAAAAATGCCAAAGTATAGCCAGAAGTATGCTGTTAGGCTGGACCAAAATATACAATCAGGCTCACCTAAATCAGACAAGAGAAAAGTTCAGATAAAACCACCCAGCAAGGGCTTCCAGAGGTACTGGTAGTACTACCGCAAGAAAGCAGGGCAGTGTAGCTCCTCCCTCTCTTCATGTCCCCCATACTGCTCCGTCTCGACCGTGGTAAAAAAAAACGTGAATGTGTAAATCTAGCGCCATTCCTCCATAGTGCTGGTTTGTGTACTGTTTGTCAAAAATTTTTAAATAATATGCTTTCCAGTTTAATTTTTACAAATACAATGCATTGATTTTATATTGACTATTTTTCAGTAATTACTACTACCTGGGCACATTAAAATCCCCATCTCCAATAAACCCCCTGTTATAGGAGATTCATGGAAAATACTCCTTCTCCTAATATAAGTAATACCCCAACCTTGGATCATTTTTTTATCAGTTGTTATATGTATATTTGAATACCCCTCCTGGACATTGTTATTTACTGTATGGTTTGACCTGTTGGTATATGAAATATGGCTTGATCCATGGTAACAGCTGAAGGACAATAGTCCATCCAGTTCTACCTGTGTAGGTGTATGTGTGTCAGTGTCGATAATTATTTACCATATCCCTGTATGTTGTGTTCACTAAGATGCATGTCCAAGAATCTTTTAAAATTATCAATACCTGCTGACACCACCAATTGAGGAAGAGAGTTCCACATTCTTACCGCCCTGACAGGGAAAAAAAAACCTACACAGCTAAATGTCAAACCGCTTCTAATCCAATCTCATTGTGTGGCCTGTGTCCTCTTACAAGGTCTAGACAAACAGGCACTACAATATTTCCATATAGTTTGATACACTCTCTTTCCTACTGTTGATTCTTGGCACTAACCACTATCATATTAACTTGCCTTATAAGATTTGCAGAGCATGCGTCCATCACAGTGGCATGCCACCAATTTGCCCTGCCCAGCAAAAGCCAATAGCAATAAAACAATAATTAACCAGAGCTGGGGGAAGCATTCACAAGAGACTATACTGTGGAAGCAGAAACAAAAGGTTGACAGCACATGGCTGAGCACAAAAGAGAAACAAACACACACACACAAGAAGTCCTAGGGCAAAGGGGAACTCCTCCTTTAAAATGCTTTAGAACATAACCAAATGTGAGAATGTCTTCACATCGTGTATTGTCATAACCTCCTGAGCTGGATCTTCTATTGTCTTTGCATTTAAGTGAAATGTATGTACTGGGCATCATTTAACCTGAATATAAACACTGTGCACCACCTGTCCCATCCTACAGAAAACATTTACATTTTTAACACATTAGCACAAAAGCCCTAATCCTATGTATTAATAACCCAAAGAATGCATACAAAGGCATACACTAAAGCTGCAAGAATACTAGTAATAAATCAGTAGAATGATAAAAACAAAGCTTATGCACATTGAAAAGAGTGCTGAGCTTCTGCATGCTGTAACCAAAAGAGTAAACCTTTTAAATGAATGTGCAAACCTTTCACCTATGTTTTGAGTTTACCTTTAGTCAGTCAACTACAAGACAAGCCATTGAACGATTGCACTTAGCAATTAGGCCACCTGAAAACTGGTACCAATACATCTTTCTATTTCATGCTATTGGTTTGTCAGCTCTGTAAGACTTCACAGACAGTAAAATGTAAGGCACATGTTCACCTAGCCTAAGGTTACCAGATTTTTAAAATTAAATCCGGGGACATATTTTTTCTTTACTAATAATGGCAACAATCAGCGTCTCTCTGCCCGTTGCCGCCCGCCTCACAGCCTCTCAAGTCTTACTCTTCGGGCCCGGCTACTACTGGATGGGGAGTAGAGGAAGATCACTCCGCCAGGGAAGGCAAGGAGATAGGCAGGTGGCTGGCCAGGATTTGAGCCAAGGTAGAAGAACATGCGAGCGAAGCTAAATAGGCATGCGCCCGAAACTGAAGAAATATTCCCTCCGACCAGCACATGATCATCAGAAAGGGGCACAGATAATGTAAAAATTACAACCCCCCTATGCTAGTAGGCAAAGCGGAGCAGGGGGGTGTAATTCTATTTTTTTTATTTTAATTTTGCAATGACTGTGTTTGAAATTGCCCCTGCCCCTTATTAAATCCAATCTGGGGACAAAACCAGGGACAGACTTGGTCCGGGGACAGTGTCCTCAATCAGGGAACTGTCCCCTGAAACTGGGGATGTCTGGTCACCCTAACCTAGCCAGACTAATGCTTGCTTATTCAATGGAGCAGTATAAGGAGCAATTAGGTTTTGAACGTTCTGTAACCCATTGCAAACCATCAATTTTCATTTTAATGAGATCTGGTTAGTAAAATAAGGTGTAAGAAAGTTATTACTGACAATGAACTCCTAAAACAATATTAATCAATAAAAAACATTATTCATAGACTATAGGGAGTACAAACAGTGGTGGCTGTTTGTACCCTGACATTTTGAGTCTGAATAAATATAATCCAAAGATTTAATTTAACCAACAATCTGTTACTTGCTTGGATGTGACAATTTTTATTGAGTCGGATGGATCCCAGAGCACTTCATTGCTCAGGAGCTGCCTGCCGGCAACATCATTTTATAGGGCTAATGCAAATGCACAAATACTCTGATCTATAAAACTAAAACTCAACAGAAACCTCAGCCAGATAGAATTATTACTACCTATTCTAAACAACACAACCAAGTCAAACAAATAATTTGCAATATTTGGCATTTATTACCAGCTGATTCTACAGTAATAGGGATGAGCCGAACACCCCACCGGTTCGGTTCGCAGCAGAACATGCGAACAGGCAAAAAATTTGTTCGAACACGCAAACACTGTTAAAGTCTGTGGGACACGAACATGAAAAATACAAAGTGCTAATTTTAAATGTTAATATGCAAGTTAATGTCATAAAAAGTGTTTGGGGACCCGGGTCCTGCCCCAGGGGACATGTATCAATGCAAAAAAAAGTTTTAAAAAATGCCTTTTTTTCGGGAGCAGTGATTTTAATAATGCTTAAAGTGAAATATTCCTTTAAATTTTGTACCTGGGGGGTGTCTATAGTATGTCTGTAAAGGAGTGCATGTTTCCCTGAACCGTACAAGGCCACATGCCCTCAACATGGGGAGGATGTCCCCATGTTGATAGGGACAAGGGCCTCATCCCCACAACCCTTGCCCGGTGGTTGTGGGGGTCTGCGGGCGGGGGGTTTATTGGAATATGAAAGCCCCCTATGTGAATTATTAAGGGGTACATTTCTGCAAAAAAAGTTGGAAAATTTAAAAATGACAGGAAACGGCTTGGGACAAGTCCTTTATTTAAAAAAAAAAAAAAAAAACATATAAAAAAAAACATTCCAGCGATGTAATCCACTCTCGAGCTCCAGCGTAGTAATCTGTTCTCGATCTCCAGTGATGATCCATCACTGGAGGAGGGGGGCGAGGGCGCTCTCTCGTTCCCCCCTCTTTTCCTGCGGCCGGCCAGGTTGCATGCTCAGATAAGGGTCTGGTATAGATTTTTGTGGGAACCCCACGCCATTTCTTTTTTAAATTTGGCGTGGGGTACCCCTTGAAATCCATACCAGACCTGAAGGGCCTGGTAATGGAATGTAGGGGGACCCCCATGCATTTTTTTTCAATGACTTTCAATGACTTTAAATTGTAATTGCCGGGACCCGACAATTCATTATAGCCGCAAGTAGTTTTAAATTACTTTTTTCCTTTAGAAATGTAATTTTGTGCAGAGACTGGTATAAACATGGGAAACATGTGCTACTTTACATGCATACTATAGACACCCCACAGGTACAAAATTTAAAGGAATATTTCACTGTTATTGTTTCACCTTAAGCATTATTAAAATCACTGCTCCTGAAAAAACATTAGTTTTTAAAACTTTTTTTTGCATTGATACATGTCCCCTGGGGCAGGACCCAGGTCCCCAAGCACTTTTTATGACAATAACTTGCATATTAACCTTTAAAATGAGCACTTTAGCTTTCTCAAATAGACTTTTAAAGGGTGTTCCGTGGCTTTTCGAATTTGCCACGAACACCCCAAATTGTTTGCTGTTCAGCGAAAGGGCGAACAGCCAATGTTCGACTCAAACTCATGTTTGACTCGAACATAAAGCTCATCCCTATACAGCAAGCAAACATATTGAAAAACAACCACAAATCATATATAGGTTTTTCCTTCAGATGTTCAAGGAGGAAGTAATGACCGGAAACAACTACAACTAGAATCCCATTGGATTCACACTCTATTGCCTCGTACACATGATCAGTTTTCCCGACATAAGTTTTGCTTATGGCTGTACACCTGCTGATTGGCAGTGGCCAATTACAGAACATAGTTCTGTGCGCGTTCACACACGCACATAACTCTGTACACGGACAGCAATCTGGATGTTTCTTCTCACTGAAATCACAGAGTTCAGGGAGAAAAAGCAGCCAGATCTGTGAGTAAAAGCACCACACATTACACATTATCATTAGTACAATATTATCACTGATCACTATAATTAGTGTCACTAGCACATCAATGTTAGCTAGTTAGTTAGGGTCCCTCCCAGCCAGTGTCTGTTAGCATCAGATTGTTTGCCACACTATCACAGTCACACTATAAGACGCTGATCACTGCCATTACTATTATAGCATCTATAGCTGTGTAAATTCCAGTATATATACCAAAGTTTGGAGACGCTATAACTTTCACACAAACCAATTAATATACACCTATTGGATTTTGTTTACTAAAGACATGTAGCAGAATACATTGTTCCCTAAATTTTGGAAGAAATTTGATTTTATTGGATTTTTTTTTTTTTAACAGAAAGTAGAAAATATATATATATTTTTTACATTTTTGGTATTATTTTGTTTATATAATAAAAAAGAAATATCCCTGTAGTGCTCAAATATCACCAAAAGAAAGCTCTATTTGTGTAAAAAAAATATATAAATGTAATTTGCGTACAGTGTTGCATGACCACGCAATTGCCAGTTAAAGTAGCACAGTACTAAATTGCAAAAAAATAAATACAAATGTACTGGTCATGAAGAGGGCAAAAGGTGAGGACAAGTGATTAAATTGGATTTTTATTTATACTTTTACTTTAGTACATTGTACAGGTGCACTACTTTTTGTGCTGGTTTAGGGCATTTCCCAAGCATGTTATTGGAAGAGTTATGTATTGATTGAAGTAAAAAAATGAAAAAAAAAACACTCACATACAGGGTTTTTAGAACAGAGAAAGCCCTAGTAGTATTTTCTGTCAATAATGACTCTCCTGGCCTGTTGGGGGTAATATTATCTGAGCCATGTTTACAGCGCCTGCTTTGTGTTGTAATGAAGTGATTCCCAGTGCACATGCAGAGGAGCAGGGGCGTATCTAGGGTATGGCAGCCATGGCAAGTGCCATATGAAGGGGGCGCTGGTGAGTGGCTGGGAAGCAATGCACTTTTCAGGGTCTGATGGTCTCTTCTTCCCTCCAGGCTCCCGAGCATTGGCTGGATCTCCTTTTCAGCACCTTTGCTAATGGACAATGGCAGCGCTGCAAGTGGGACTATTTCTTATTTCTTACTCCTGTGAGTGCAGTCACTGGTCGCGGAGTAAGCAGGCATCTGCATTTGCCTTAATGGTGGGTGCACATGGGATCACCATACTACCACATCAGAGGTTAGTGCAGCAATCTCCCCCGCTAAGCTTTTGTGTTCTGACAGGGAGACTGCCCCCCCCTGTCTCCAAATGCACCCCCACTAGAACACAGTGATCAATGGTTGTAGCCACTGATCGAATGCTGGTTTTACACCATGCTCATTTGACAGAAGCCAGTGTTGGGACACACAGGGAAGCTGTAAACAGAAGAAGTGCACCCACAAATCTCACAGCAGCCCTCTTTCACATGTCTCTTCTCCCCCAGCCAGTCCTGCCAAATCCAAAAAGAAGCATACACGGACATGTGGCTCTCCACTGGAGGTGAGTGATTTCTGAAACTCGCTGAATGACAAGAGGGGGCTGTAGGATTCTATTACATTCTTTCGCACACGTAATCAGCCTGTATAAGACACAACTTTGAAGGACATGTTAGTCTTCCTTAAGCTCTGTACACACCTGCCGAATGTCAGGAGACAAAGGCCAAGTAAATCTTGGACTTGAGGGGGGAGGGGGCGAGCAGGAGTGTCAGGACGCCCACTAACACACAGCTCCTTTCTCTATCTGCAAAGTAGAGAGTGTCCTGACACTCCTGCTCGCCCCCTTCCCCCTCAAGAGGCTTTCTCCACACCAGGGAGAAAGCCTTAAATTACGGTGTGTAGTTACAGACAGAAGAACAGGAAGTGAGGATTTCTCAGAAGAAATAAGGACATTTAAAAGCAAAATCGAAGGATGAGGTAAGTGAAGGAGGACTGCACTAAGGTAAAGGAAGCTATTTAGGGAAACATTTTTTTACCTTTACAACCCCTTTAATGCTATCCCTGACATGCAATTGGACATTTCTAATCCATCGCGCAAAAGATTCTGTAGAGTCACTTTAGCTCACTTTCTAGAAACCGCCAATTTATACAATGTCTTTACCTTTTTTTCCCATGCACGCCTTTCTTATTCTAGACTGGACTTATTTTTGGTGCAGTGGCAGAACTACCAGAGTCCCAGCAGACACAATTACGACCAGGCTACAGCATTCCGTCACTGTGGACCAGGCATCTCCCCCTGTACCTCTGGCTGGCAGTTCACTATGCAGTGGGGGGGGCAGGAGGGGGTGATCGGCAGCTCTGTGGTGCCTGTGGGCCACAGGATCTCCCTCCAGCTAGAAGTTCACTTTGCTCTATACATTTAAGAGGTTTGGGGCCTCTGACCCGGGCAGGCACAGGATTTAGTAAATAAGTGAGTCACTCTACTTGTACACTGAAGCCAATATATGCCCAGGTCAGAGGATCCTCCACTCGTCACTGTATAGAGTGAAGTGAACTGCTAGCCTAAGGGAGATCCCTGGGCCTTCAGGCACCACAGAGCTGCTGACCACCCCCTCTCACCCCCTCCACTGCATAGTGAACTGGAACTGAAGTGATCTGAGGTGCGGGGGGAGATGCTGCAGGCACCACAGATTGCCATCAATGTTCAGTTTAGTGACCATGGGGTAAAAGTGGGGGGTGGAGTACAGACATGTGCTGGGTTGAAGGTGCACATCAAGTGGGTACAGAGCAAAGATGCGTTGGGCTCCTCTCACACTGGCGGACCGATCGGGTCCGCCTTAAAAAACAGACAGGTGGACCTAACAGGTCCACCAGTGTGAAAGGAGCCTAACACATCTTTGCTTTGTACCCACTTGATGTGCACCATCAACCCCCAGTCCATCTCTGTACCCCACCACCACTTTCACCCTATGGCCACTTACATGAACATTGATGGCAATCTGTGCTGGGACTCTCTAAGAAGCAGCCAATATCAGCGAACATGTGTCCGCTGACACCCACCACCATTTGATCCGATCCTGTCTGCTAAAAACAGAAATCCATTCCCCATCGGTCGGGCAGATCAGATGACAGTTGGACAGGCAGTCAATTTCCATTCAACGGCCCCAAAGAGAACCGAGGGCTGTGTCTGTGTTCGCTCTGTATACCAGAGCAGTCACGGACCTGCCATCCACTTGCTTAGCGGGGATCAGCAGAGAGATCCCCCGCTGAGCAAGTGGATGCCCCAGATAGATCCGCCTCATGTGAAAGGGGTCAGGGGCTTTAGGGGGGTATGGAGGTGTGGGGGGGAGCATAGATGTGCTGGGAGGTGTTGAAGTGTGTTGGGGAATACAGAGGATGCTGGGAGATGCAGATGTGCAGAGGTGTGTGTGTGGGGAGCCTAGATCAGTGAGAAGGGCTCCAAGACCAATTGCAAGGGCCTTGGAACTTGGGAGTCAGAGGACCCTTCATGGTTTCTTGCACTGGGGCCCTGAAGGTTCTAGTTATGCCTCTGTTTAGTGGATACATTTCTACTACAAAAAGTAAGCAAGTCCGTAATCCATGAAATATCATGGTCTGATCACAGTCCAGTGTCCATCACAATCAGGGATGCTCATATAGAAACCAGAACAAACATATGGTGTAATGATGTATTATTGATGTCTATACTGGGAAACACAAGTGCATTTACTGTGAATTTTTCATTCATTCTGTAAGAAACCCTTTTGTTCTATGGAACTCCCAAAAAGCTGTTATTAGAGGTATTCTCCTCAAAATGTCTGTTATAGCTAGGAGAAAAATCACGCAGCAGCTCAACGACCTCTTAGCTGAAATACAATCTTTAGAGGGTTTAAATAAATAATCTCCAAAACATATTAACAGTAGGGATGACCCGAACACCCTTCAGGTCTGGCATGGATTTTAAGGGGAACCCTGCGCCATAATTAAAAAAAATTGCGTGGGGTTCCCCCAAAAATCCATACCAGACCCTTATCCGAGCACGCCACCTAGCAGGCCCCAGGAAAAGAGGGAGGACAAGAGAGCACCCCCCCTGAACCATACCAGGCCACATGCCCTCAACATGGGGAGGATGTCCCCATTTTTATGGGGACAAGGGCCTCATCCCCACAACCCTTGACCGGTGGTTGTGGGGGTCTGCGGGCGGGGGGCTTATTCGAATCTGGAAGCCCCCTTTAACAAAGGGGAACTCCAGATCCCGCCCCCCATGTGAACTGGTAAAGGATACATTGTACCCCTACCATTTCACAAAAAAAGTGTGACATTTTTAAAAACAACAGGAGACTGCTTGGGACAAATCCTTTATTAAAAATAAAAAATAAATTTAATAGAAAAAAATTCCAGTGATGTAATCCAACTCTCGATGTCCAGCGTTATAATCCATTCTCAAAATCCAGCAATGATTCATTCTCGAGCGATGCTCTCCAGCGAGGAACGGCGCGCGATCCTGCCTGAAACAGAGTCATCCCGGCCAAATGACGCGCAAGCTGGATGACAGCTCTTTTATAACCGAGGGTGGGGCCACCCATGACGTGGACAGGTGACCCCTCCCCTCTGACGCAACATTTTTCACATTTTTTTGTGAAATGGTAGGGGTACAATGTACCCCTTACCAATTCACATAGGGAGGGCAGGGATCTGCAGTTCCCCTTTGTTAAAGGGGGCTTCCAGATTCCGAAAGCCCCCCGCCCACAGACCCCCACAACCACCGGGCAAGGGTTGTGGGAATGAGGCCCTTGTTCCCATCAACAAGGGCCACTGCTGTGTCTCAGCCAATCAGTAGTGTCTGGGACAGCTAAGACACTCGTGGACATTGCTGCAGTGAGAAGGGGCTCAAGTAAGTAATTAGGGGGTGCTGGGGCTGCTACACACAGAGGGTATTATTTTATCTTAATGCGTAATGCATTAAGATAAAAAAACATTCTGCCTTTACAACTCCTTTAAATCCAATTTCTATCACCATGGTAACAAAGCGGAGTAAACTGTTGGCATCCCAGTTGCAGGAACAGACAGCTAAACATAGGATATCCCATCTCCTGCACCCTAAAACAGGAAATAAACTAGTCAAAGTGGAACTTTAGGCAGAAAATTAAGTCCTGCTGGATTACTTCAGGCTGGCCCCTTTAGCAGGTATAGCTAAGTAAAACATTAAAAATAAGTGACTACAGTATACTGTTTAAAAATCCAGTAATACAATGTCTTACCCTGCTCTGCACATGCTCAGTTGCTGTTTATTTTTAGGCATTTTTAGGCCCTGCTGAATTCATAGAGGCCGATCTGCTGACAGCCTTAAAACAGAATTAAACCCACCTATATTTTACAACCAAGAAAGCTGCTTCTGTTTCAACTGCAACTGCCATTGAGCTGCACATGTGATAAGTTATAACACCAGCCATTTGATGGTTTGACTGTTTTGTTTCCAGGAATGTTTTTTTAAAACCGGTAAATTGATGGGTTTATTTCCACTTTATGGTTTACTGCTGGGGCTTTGGGCTTCAGCAAAATGTCAGCTTCCGGTGAGAAGTAACAGTAGCAATGCTGGAGGCAATTTACAGCACACACTACTTTTGGTAGAATTATTATTAATGTGGAATGTATGTTTCTTGTTAAAGAACATTATCTTTTATCAAGTTGTTATGGGTAAAGTTACGCTTTAATCCTAATGAAATTGCAGATGCATTTAATGTCTTCTACAGTTCCCTGTACAATCTGTCAGTCCCGCAACCCTCCCCAGAGCTTATCAATTAATTTTTAAAGCTGAAGTTCTCTGCTGAGGCTACCAGAGGAGGATTTGGAGTTTCTAAATTCCCCCTTCACGGAAAAAAAAGGCCCAGACGGATACTTTTTTCATTGACTCTTATCCATTATTTTAAAGCAGTCTTTGTTGTGTTGTGTCTTGAGCTTCCTTTTCTACAGAGATACTCACTGCAACCATAATTACTCAAAGCTCTCGGCTACTAGAATAGCTTGTTTTCTCGCCTCTCTAATTAGATATGACCAGGTGGGATTTATCCTGGGGTATCAAGCCCCCGATGTCACAAGATAAATCCTTAATTAATCCTCAATTGATTACATTTTGTGGAGTCCACCAATTCACCCTCAATATTACTGTTATTAGATGCTGAAAAGGCATGTAACGTTAAAGTATCTAGGTATAAACCTTATATCACCTGTAGGCAACTTGCTTAAAGTCAATTATGTCCTGTTAATTAAAACCTTTCAGCAGGAATTGGACTATATGGGGAAATTGTACTTGGCTTGGTCTGTCAGACTAGCAGCTTACAAAATATCGATCTTACTGAAATTGCTGTATTACTTCAGAACACTTCCCATACATGCTCCTTGTTTTGCACTAAGTAAAGAATGACTTCTAAATGTATCTGAAAGAATCAAAGGGCTAGATGTCCCCACAATTTCGATAAAGAATAGGAGGTGTGGGGGTATGGGTATGCAAGACTTGAAAGACTACAATATAGCTGCTTTTGGTTTCTACCACAACATATTAAATCTTGAAGTAGACTTGAACAATCAAATGTGCTGACGAGTAGTCTTTTCTCTATGCTGTTATCTAGATCTTTAACTAGACATCCAGGTTAAAATGTAAAACCCAATGATCACAGCATCTCTTCTAAATTGGTAGCATTACAGTATGTTTGGAGAATGTAGCACTAAGATTGTAATGATACCTTTACTATTAGAAACTTTGAAATTCTTTATTCCAAATTTGGTGATTCCTCAATGGGAGGCTAAGGGGTCAGGTGGTTATCAGATATTGTTAAAAACTGAAAATGACTCCCCTTTGGAAGGCTTCTATCCACATTCTTTCCAGAGAGAGATTTTATGACATGCCCAAATAGCTTCCTACTTTCGTAAAAAGCAATCACCTAATCTTCAACTGCCCTTTTTTTTTAATTGTTTCTTTATTAGCTATTTTCAACATTACAATTCATAAAAACTTAAAACATACATACATAAAACACAAAAAAACACATCAAAAATTATCTTAATATACCCCTAGACATTAAAATATACGTACAATGTTGGTAGAGCTCTTTCTATAAGAAACTACTCTTCTTATTTAAAATATACCCCGCACATATTCCTCTGGTCTATATGAGCCTGTTTAAGGATTCCACGGGATTGGAAGAAAAGGTGAGAAGAGATGCAGGGAGACAGAAGCTGAGTATGTCCAGGGAGAGGGGGGGGGAGAAGAGGGACGGGAAGCGGAAAGGGAAGAACAAACAACAACAAAAAAAAGGAAGGGGGGAGAGGTGAAAAATGGAACAATCCCCCTCTACCACCCTCAACCTCTAGTGTAGTTAAAAATCAGTCCTCCCAATAGTGCCTGTGTATAGTTACTTAGATCCTTAAACAAACATAAAAAAAGAAGAACGGGGGGGGGGTCCTCTCCCTCCTCCCCCTATAAGCAGCAAAAGATTTAAAAATATAATGTGCAAGTGCTTTCACCTAAACAATCAATATCCAGTGTTAAGAATATAGGGCCAGATCCTCAAAAGGGATACGCCGGCGTAACTTCTGTTACGCCGTTGTATCCCTGTTTCTATCTATGGAACTGATCCACAGAATCAGTTTTCCATAGTTAGGCAGAAGATCCGACATGTGTAAGGAACTTACACTGCCGGATCTTAGGATGCAGTACCGCATCCGCCGCTGGGGGCATTTCGTCTCGAAATGCTGCCTCGGGTATGCAAATTAGCACTTACGGAGATCCACGAAGCTTTTCAGCTTCGTTTTTTCTCCGTAAGTTTTAGTTTGCAAACGCAAAATTAGGGCTGCTTTTACAAAGTGTAAACTGTTTACACCTTGTAAAAACAGACCCTTCTGTCCAGCGACGCGATTTTTTTTTTGTTTTGAATTTTTTTTTTCGCGCCGTATCTTTTTTTTTTCCCGACGCAACTTTATTGACCCGTCGCAATCCACAAAGCTCGGCGTAACGTAATTTCGCGCTATGCATGTCGGGAAAATGACGTCACGAGCATGCACAGTACGGCCGGCGCGGGAGCACGCCTAATTTAAATGGGAATCGCCCCCATGAAAATAGGAACGCCTTGCGCCGGCGGAATTTAAGTTACACAGCCCAAAATTTCTAGGTAAGTGCTTTGTGGATCGGGCACTTAGGTTGAAATTTTAAGGCAGTGTAACTTAAATGGAAAAAATTAAATTACGCCGGATCTTTGTGGATTACCCCCATAGACCCAACTTTTCCCCTTTTTCTTTCCCTTCCCTTACGTGCAAGTGGTGCTATTTACTAAAACAATTAATATCTAGTGATTACCCAATTTACCTATATTGATTTAAGAAGGCTCCAAATCCAAGCCTATTGATATGAAGATATTGATACAGTCCTGATCAAAAGTTTAGGACCACTTGAAAAATGCCAAAAAATCATATTTTACATTGTTGGATCTAAACAAGGTTTCAAGTAGAGCTTCAACATGCAACAAGAAGAAATGAGAGTGAGACAAAACCTTTTTTGAGCATTCAATTAATTGAAAATAACGAATAAACTGAAACAGGCTGTTTTTCAGCTGATCAAAAGTTTAGGACCACACCTCCAAAAAAAAAAATTAACCCCCCCAAAACAGAAATCCAACTTCCAAACATGAACTCAGTAATGAGTAGCTCCGCCGTTTTTGTTGATCACTTCAAAAATTGGTTTCGGCATGCTTGATGCAAGGGTTTCCATGAGGTGAGTGGGAACATTTCTCCAAGTGGTGAAGACAGCCACACGAAGGCCATCTACTGTCTGGAACTGTTGTCCATTTTTGTAAACTTCCCTTGCCATCCATCCCCAAAGGTTCTCAATTAAATTTAGATCAGGAGAACACGCAGGATGGGCCAAAAGAGTGATGTTATTCTCCTGGAAGAAGTCCCTTGTCCTGCGGGCATTGTGTACTGTAGCGTTGTCCTGTTGAAAAACCCACACAGACGAGGGCCCTCAGTCATGAGGAATGCTCTCTGCAACATCTGGACATAGCCAGCGGCCATTTGACCCCCTTGCACTTCCTGAAGCTCCATTGTTCCACTGAAGGAAAAAGCACCCCAGACCATTATGGCGCCCCCTCCACTGTGGCGCGTAGAAAACATCTCAGGTGGGATCTGCTTGTCATGCCAGTAACGTTGGAAACCATCAGGAACATCAGAGAATAAAACTTTCTTCCACCTTTGAATGTCCCATGTTTGGTGCTCTCTTGCAAAGTCCGAACGAGCAGTTCTGTGGCGTTCAAGGAGACAAGGTTTTTGAAGAAGGTTTTTGTTTTTCAAGCCCTTCAGTCTCAGATGCCGTCTGATGGTTATGGGGCTGCAGTCAGCACCAGTAAGGGCCTTAATTTGGGTCGAGGATCGTCCAGTGTCTTGATGAGAGACCCTGCTTATGCAGTTCAGCAACCCGACCACGTTCAAAAAGGGAGATTTTTTTGCCTTTGCCATCACAACGTGTGACTACCTGACAGAGAATGACAATGAATCCACATCTTTGCACAGATTTGGCCTTTTAAAGGCATGTGGTCCAAAATATTTGATCAGCTGAAAAACCGCCTGTTTCAGTTTATTCGTTATTTTCAATTAATTGAATGCTCAAAAAATGTTTTGTCTCTGACCTCGTACACGCGACCGAGGAACTCGTCGTAAATAAAACATTGTTTTCCTAGAGGAGTTCCTTGTTAGGCTTGTCGAGAAACTTGACAAGCTTTCTTTGCGTACACACTGTCAAGATCAAATCTCGTCGTTCTCAAACGCGGTGACATACAATACATACGACGGCAGGGGAAGTTCGATTCCACTGGCACAACCCTTAGGGCTGCTTTTGCTAATCTCATGTTACTGGGTGTTAAGTAAAAGTTTGGTAGGAGACGATTTGCACTTTTCAGTCTGTTACAGTGTGACAAATGTGCTATCTATCTCCATTACAAACGCCACTTTTACCGAAGGTGTGCACCCGTCTTATACTTTATTCTGAGCATGCGCGGGTTTCTTAGCATACACACTAACGTGTTACTCATCGAAAACCAGCCCGACGAGGAACACGACGAGGAAATTGAGACTCCCGACGAGGAAAAAGAGAACTTGTTCTCTTTTTTTCTCGTCCAGTTCCTCGACAGTTTTCTCGATGAAAAACATACACGACCGTTTTCCTCGGCAAAAAAGCTCTGCCACCAAGTTTCTTGATGGATTCTGTCGAGGAAAACGGTCGTGTGTACGAGGCCTAACTCCCAATACAGTGTTCAAATTCACAGGAGGGATAACTAATCTCTGTTGGAGGGGATGTAGTCAAGTGGGCACTTTGGGTCACATTATACGGCACTGCCTTCATGTGCGCAGTTTCTGGAATACTGTCTCAAGATTGTTCTCTAGAATCTCATGTTTCTTCATGAGACTCCATAAAATGCAGGCCGTGTTGAGTTTAGATGTAGAAAAAAAAATTCCCTTACACTGAAAGCTTTATTTATGTAGTTGATTTTTTCAGCCTGCTTGAAGTTGCTGGGTAATTGGAGGTCCACAATGGCTCTTAACGTAGGAAAGGTTGTTACTTAACTGGAAGAAATCTACAGCTACGAACACACAATGGCCTACAAGGAGGGTAACATCACTAATTTTCACAATAGTTAGGCTGAAATTAGGCTGAAATTATCATCTAGTAAGACTATGCAACTGATACCCAATACCTCCCACACATAGCTTTACTTTGGATGGACAGTGGATACTGGCCTGTAACGTGAATATTGCTTACCTGGTCATTATACTATCTTGATGCAATTATTTGTGTTAGTACTCAATCACTGTGAGCAGACTTGTTAGATCCTGTTATCTGCAATTTGCTATTTGTTGGTACTACTGTATGTAAATTCTGAATTTTTTTCTTCTTGGATGGAAATAAGTGTCAAATTTGTTTTTGATTTGTTTCTTATGCTTAATTCTAAAACCCCCAAAAAATCTATTAAACTACAAAAAAAAAATTGGAGTAATCTTAGTTTCCCCTTGCGTTTTTATGACTTGGTTAAAATGCACACATGATGTGAAACCCGCAAACACTGGTACAATTGTTTTATTGGCATATTTCAGTTAACATGATTATATAACTTATTTTCCTCTGTTTTATTGGCAAACATACCTTTACATGCAGTTTAACCACCATGCATATTTTTTGTATATCTATTGGACAGTCTTACTGAACTGTTACACCAATGATTGTATTTTCTTGAAAAAACTGAAAGAAAACATCAAAACAGAAAAATGTGGTGCATATTATTTAATTGGTCAATTGCCCATCTAAGGACTGTTTGCAAAAATAAATAGTGAAAGGCCCCCACAACCCAACAAACTCATATAGTGCGGAAAGTTTCCTTAAAGTGTTACTAAACCCAGGACCCTGCATTCACTATATCTGGTCTCCCCCAGTACATGGAAATGCAATTATAACTGGGTACTAACATTCATAGGTAAAGTTGATCCAGGGAAAATCTGATTGCCTCTCGGGGATCAGGAAGGATTTTTTTCCCTTGCTGTAGCAAATGGGACCATGCTTTGCTGGATCAACAGTGGGTATAGGATTGTGTATATGGTATTGTATATATATATATATATATATATTTTTTTTTTTTTAATTATTTTTGTGGTTGAACTAGATGGATGTGTGTCTTTTTTTAACCTGACTAACTATGTAACTATTTTAGTAAACATAAACTGCTAAATACATTTTTTTCATCATAAGTATATAGCAGTATTGTGACTTCTATCAGAATCTATTTAAAGCTTGTAGGAGGAGTTTTAATTCTGCTCTGACTGTTCTATGAGGCTGCAGGACCCCTGACCCTCTGTCTAGACAGTGTTAATCACATACACCCTCCCAGGAAAAAAAAAATCTCTAGCAATACACACCAAACTGAGCATGTGCAGCCTGTCCCCTGGCTCTGTATTATCAGCAAATACATTGGGGACAGTGGAAGGAGGGAAGGATCAGGGAAGACAGGATCAAACAGCTTTTTTACACAATGCTGAGGATTAACCCCTTAGGTTCCACCATTAATAAAACAAGCATGATTTACTGCATATACAGACTGATTTTACTGTTGTGGATTTAAGAAACATTTTAAGTAGACTGTTCACTTTTCAAGGAAAGTTGCACGTTGCAAGGGAATTTGCAAATGTGATGAAATGTTACTTTGCAAAGAATACACAAACAAGTGCAAGCTGTACAGGATTGGATGATGGGAGTTAGCTGAGCGTCACCACAATCACTAAGCCCTGGGGAAAATTCCCTTGTGAAGTGAACAGTCTATTTCCCTTTAGTGATTCCACCCCATAGAGTATATACTGTTTGTTTAGTCGGGGGGTCATGTATCAGAGAGCAATACTCACCTTACACCTTGGTCCTGGTGCAGCCAATGATCCAGTCTTCTCTCCTGTCCTGGAATGCGGGAGGGCCCTCAATATCACCACATACAATACAGGAGGCCACCGATCCTACATTGCACATGCTGCTGTTGGTTTTGGGGAAGAACCACAAGACTGGAGCAGAGGAACAGCTTCAGTAGACCAGAGGTCTGGCGGGAGGAAGTATGGGACCATGGAGTACAACATTTAATACACTCTATTAGAGCCCACCTCTTTAAGAAAGTGTTACTTAAAAAGGTTTTACATGGAACCTGTAGTAAAGAAAGTATATAGTCTTCATTTACCAACATCTTCCCTTGTCTGCTCATGTCTGCTGCTCACCAGTGTTACCAACCTCGGCCTTGAATTTTTAAATACGATTCTGCCTTCTAATGTTGTACTTCGCTGCCAGCATGTTGCTGACCCTTGCTTGCCTCTGACCTGGATTTTTATTGTGATTCTATTCCAATCCACCTATCTGTTACCCAACTCGGCTTGTGACCTGACTACACGCTTCTGCTCATCTGACCTCAGTATTCCCCAAGCTCAAGCTTGCTGATTCAACTTCCTGCCACCTGCACCCTTCTGTTGCCCTAACAGTCCTTGTCTCTACTACCAGGGGTGCATGAACCGGAACTGTGTAAGAGGCCACCCTTTTAATCTCAAACTCCATTCACAGGTATGTGACAGTAGGCCAGTCATGTTTAGCGATAAGCAAATCTGTTAGATAACCAGCCAAAACAACAAAAATAATCTGTTTCTTTCTGTGTTTTTTTCAGTCTCCTTGTAACATCCTCTATAGCTCCAGAACCTCTAAAGCTTCTGAACCTCTCATTTTCCCTCTCACTTCCATTTGTTTGGAATAACCAGTGCACTGCTCTATGCACACTGCCAATCCCATAGTTTATTATTCACAGGGGTTGATTTACTAAAATTGCAAAATATGGTGCTGCTGTGCATAGAAACCCAGCAACTTCTAGTTTTGGCTTGTTTGATTAAACTTTAAATAAAAAATAAAAAAAACCTGGAAGCTAATTTGCTTCTATGCATAGCTACGCCAGATTTCGCACTTTTCAGTTTTAGTAAATCAACCCCATAGTCTCTAGCAAGGGAGGGTGGCTACATACAGCAGGGATATGGAGAATGACCTGAGGCTCCCTCTCAGGCCCCGTACACACGTCCGAGGAACTCGACGGGCAAAACTCATCGTTTTGCTTGTTGAGTTCTGTGTGAAGCCGCCGAGGATCTCGGCGAGCCAAGTTTCCTCATTGAACAACGAGGAAATAGAGAACATGTTCTTTATTTGGCTTGACGAGGAACTCGTCGGCTTCCTCGGCCGAAAGTGTACACACGGCCGGGTTTCTCGGCAGAATTCAGCTCCGATCGAGTTTCTGGCTGAATTCTGCCGAGAAACTCGATCGTGTGTACGGGGCCTAAGAGGATGTCAGATCACAGCAACAATAAGAAAGGAATTTGGAGATTTGGTCATTTTTTATTTTGTAAACCGCAGTTTAGTGTAACTTTAAACAAGTTTTTTAAACAGATATGTTGACTTGCTGCATCCATTTTCTGAGCCAGTGCCTTAGAAAGCACTAAAGAAAAAGAAAGCCAGGCAGATAGCATTTTCATGTGAAGGTTAGCAATGGCATCCTGCAGTCTTCTCCCTATAAGATCTCCCAGAGCTTTATTCTTACAAAACAAAAATACATTTTTCTAGCAGCAGGTGGCGCTGTAACCGTATTTATAACTTCTACAATAACTTACAAAAAGACACTACCCTGTACTGCATAAAATTCATATGTACTTACACACGGTAAGTCAATAGGATTTTAATTTTAATGTAAAAGCTATAGCAGTCTGTCTGTATACTAAAATGCTTTCCATTTTCCTTTTTTATCCCAACTAAAGAATTTGTGGAAGGTGGTGAACAGTATAAGTGAGTTATTGGTATTCAGACCCTATAGAGATAAAAATAAATGAAGCAAAAAAATCAATAAAAAATCGCTTCCACAAAAAGCCTACTTCTCTGTGCATGGCATGACACAGCTGCACCACTTTTCCATTGCATGCCATCATTTTTACCTTCTTGTGCATGCAAATGTCCTGAGAGGTGCAGCAAGTGCAAACAAGGCCCACTATATACAACATGTGCATACTGATCGTGCCAGAGTGTGAAGGGAATGTCATCACACACTGGAGTCATCAATCTGCATATATATATATATATATATATAGATATAGATATAGATATAGATAGATAGATAGATAGATAGATAGATAGATAGATAGATAGATAGATAGATAGATAGATAGATAGATAGATAGATAGATAGATAGATAGATAGATAGATAGACAGATAGATAGATTTATATATATATATATATATATATATAGATATATATAGATAGATATATATATAGATATATATATATATATATATATATATATATATATATAGATATATATATATAGATATATACACACACACACACACTTTTATTCTATACACATATACATGCAGATGTATATACATATGAATTGACCTAGCTAGCTATATATACAAGGCTCCATATAAGTTGTATATATGTTCTGAGCCATACGACCCTGTAATTGACTCTGGATACAAGTTTATATATTTATATATATATATATATATATATATATATATATGGGCTATACAGTATAATTAATATAAGTGTGTGCATATAAGGTCAGGCACTGGCCATTGTATCACACACATATATGTAATACACGTTTACAGAGAAGGTTCCTATATACAAGAGTTGTTAAAACATATGAGGAGTATGTATAGAGAATGATAAGGACACTGTTCCACTATAGATGAGATGCAACATGTTATAATTAGCGGAGAAAGGATAGTGATGGTGGTGATGAGTGTGTATGTAAAAAAGAAAATAATTCTGCAACTGTAAAAATGTAATAAAATGCACAATAGGCATATCTATATATATATATATATATATATATATATATATATATATATATATATATATATATATATATATATATATATATATATATATATATATATATATATATATATATATATATATTTTATATATATATATATATATATATATATATATATATATATATATATATATATATATATATATTCTCCTCCATACTTATAACAAGGAGTTATACAACAGG